>NC_063050.1:55004698-55101028 GCF_018812025.1 Megalobrama amblycephala
CAAAATCATTACATTTTGCTTTAAAAGTTACTAACTTTATAATACATGGTTTAATTAGAACTGTAAGAATATAATCTGACCCTCAATGACAGATTCAAATTAAATATTTACACTGTCTTAATACAGGGGTGTCAAACTCAGTTCATGGAGTGCACTGTCCTGCAGAGTTTAGCTCCAACTAGCTCCAAAACACCTACCTGGAAGTATCTGGGCAGCGTTTAACTCCACTTTTACACATACACTCGCAAACTGGGTGTCAAGTGGGTGACGGAAATTTATTTGGACAGACCCTTGACCCCTCGATTTTGACAGAGGGATCGAGTCTACTTAATATGTATACCTCATGCAGTTCCATAGAGCACAATGCAACTGTATTGTGACGTTACAGTAGATCATGCTTAATTTACCCCCACCCCACACAACTGTAGTGTATGATATTGGAGTTATTTTGACATTTAACCAGATGATACTACCTTAAACTGACTGTTATTACACAGTTAAGAGTTTATTGTATTGTTGTATTTTTCATTTTTTATTTTTTTTTTCTAACAGCCCAATCATACATACAGGGGATAACGTGTGTAAAACAAATTCATTAGGAAAAATAACTGCAAATAATGAAACAGGTCCATTGCAAAGTCCAAGTGATCAAGGGCTTAGGGTGTTCCATTTAAACACATTGCAAGGGTTCCGCCAGTAGTGAGCACTCAATGTAACCAATGACGTACATCCGAGTGAACAAGACAGAGGGAAGTTAGCAAGGGAAGGGTGTAAAAAATGGACTTAAATGCAGCCCTTGTAATCCTGAAAACCTTGATTAACTGGTTCAGATGTGTTTAATTAGAGTTAGAGCTAAACACTGCAGGACAGTGGCCCTCCAGAAACTTTGACATCAAACTTTGAAGTTTGACATCCCTGGTCTAAACCAGTGGTTCTCAAACCTGTCCTGGGGACCCCCCACCACTGCACATTTTGCATGTCTCCCTCATCTAACACACCCAATTCAACTCTTGCAGTCTCTACTAATTAGCTGATGACTTGAATCAGGTGTGTTAGATGAGGGTGACATGCAAAATGTGCAGTGGTGGGGGGTCCCCAGGACAGGTTTGAGAACCACTGGTCTAAACTATCTTCTAAAGAAAACATGTTCAGAATTTTTGCCACTAAATATTCATCTATAATGGCTAATTTTTATAGGCCTCCAGAGCTCCACGTGGTGTGGAATATTCCTCACATTCAACCACCAAAACAAATGTGTCTTCTTAAAGGGGACCTATTATGCCCCTTTTTACAAGATGCAATTTAAGTCTCAGGTGTCCCCAGAAGTTTCAACTCAAAATACCTCACAGATCATTTATTATGTTGTAAATACCCAATGTCTTTTAATGCAAAGGAGCTGCTGCTCCCCACCCCTTATCCAGAATAGTTCCTTCATTCACAGCTGCTGCATGCATCAGATAATCTGATAAAAACTAACAAGACATCTGCTTGGTTTTAATTATCATCTATATCACAATCAGGCTCAGAGACATTGCAGTACTTTTTCATTATTAAAGGTGCTCTAAGCGATCCTGGGTGGAGTAACTTCCTGTTGACGTTCGAAGTGTTGTCAAACAAAACAGAGGCTAGCTAGACCCTCCCTCCTCCTCCTCCTCCTCCTCCCCCTCCCCTCCGTGCTTCCTGAAACAGTCATGAACGCGCATTTAAAATCATTCTTGTCGGTTAATGGCTGGAGCATGTTTATTTTGTTTTATGGTCCAGGCTGCACCAGGTAGTTTTTGTTGCCGTTTTTGGAGCTTGTGGCGACTACAGAGACCGTGTTTTTTTACAGTGTGTTCAGGGGACAGGCAGCTAGCGGATAGCGAGGAGATGTTTGCTGTATGTGACAAAAAAATGTTTTGGCCTAAAAACGTGTGACATCGCTTAGAGCACCTTTAAAGTTTATTATCTGCATGTGTTTTAAAGCTATTTCAGCTTAAACTTCTAACTTATCGTTTTCTGTGCCCACATATCTGAAGCACAAGTTTACATAAACACTGTCAGTTTAGAAAATAACTGATTGTTTCACTAGATAAAACCATTATTCCTTGGCTGGGATCGTGTAGAGCCCTTTGAAGCTGATTTGAAACTGCAATTTGGACCTTCAACCCCTTGGTGGCTGTTGACTATATGGAGAAAAATCCTGGAATGTTTCCTCAAAAAAGGAAACTTTTCTTTTCTACTGAAAAAAGAAAGACAAACATATTGGATGACATGGGGGTGAGTAAATAATCAGCAAATTTTAATTCTGAAGCAAACTAATCCTTTAATCCTTAAAAAAAGTATATTTTTTGGCAAAAATTGTTGGACCTAGCTTTTGATAGCAACTTAAAGTACGCAAAACACCTTAAGAAAAGGTGTGGAATAAAGAGAAGTCAAAGAAAACCCATCTGTCTCAGGAATGAACCAGTCTGCAAAAGGCCAATGGAGTTAGATTAAATGATAACAAGCAGGCCTGGTAGGATTTTCTCAAGTGAACTGACTGACTGACAGGGTAGAGTAGTAGTAAGCTTTTATCAACCTGTTAGACAAGACGTCTCTTGAAAAAGTTGTATGCTCTGACATGCTGGAATGTCTCTGCAGTGCACAGGTTCCATTTCCATGCAGACACACACTCACAGATAATAAATTCAAACCCATAATGAAACAAACAGAAAATCCTGCACCAGTGGTGGCAACATTTCCATGGCTGAATCGGTCTAACTGTTATCTGTGGGAAGGTTTCAATCTTAAAGATGTGAAAGGCTTCTGTGTCTGATCTCATAAACCAGAGACACTCTGAAATATGAGTATCACCTGCCAAACAAACTCCAGTGATCTGCAGTACCTACAGTCATGACTCGTATGTCATACAACACCAAAGACTGCTTCAGCAGATTAAGACTCTCCATGACGGAGGTTTTTCTTTTTCTTTTTGAGATTTACATCCTGTTTGTTACAGTAGGGTTTCCCAACCAATTTCAAATGTTTGATAGGAAATCAATCTTAAGCAAAACCTAGCAAAAGCTAAAAAATTAAGTTGCACTGTAGTTCAAAAGTTGGGCTCAGTAAGACACTTAGGCCTGGGTTCACAGACAAGGCTTAGATTAAGGCCTTGAATTAAGCCAGTATTAGTTTACAGACAAAAGTGTCATTTTCACCAATGTTGCATTTTTTTTTTTTTTTTTTATCAAAAATATAATAAAAACTGTAATATCAATAAATATTACAACAACTTAAAATACTTGTTTTCTATTTAAATATATTTTTAAAATGTAATATATTCCTGTTATGGCAAAGCTCAAATGATGTCATTTTAAAAATGGGGAATTTAGTGGAAATAAGTGCACAGTTCATGTAGTACATGAGGTGAGCATGAAACTGCTTGGTTTATATTCTTTATGTAATTGTATATACTATCCTGCATATTTTAAAATGGTATTGCACACCTGTCGCTGCCAGAATAACTGCCCATTTGTGCTTTATTCGGTTTCTCCTTTTTGTTCTTAACATCTTCCTGCCGCTGTGGTGGAGCGGTGATGAAATATTGTTCTTGTAAATACTTTCCAACATTTCCAAAATAAATGTATCTTTTAAACGCGTGCAAATTATGTGCAGTGGCCAGAAAGGCCACTTAAACAGTGCATTTTGTATTGATCTCTTCTTGTAAACTTGTAAACTGTTTGTCAAAGAACAGTAGGTAATTCGGCTGGAGATTTTTACACAGGTTGTCGAAGAAAAACACAGATGTTCTGGATTCGGATGGCAATAAAATCATAGACTACCCCCTGTAAATGGTGAAAATGCCTTACGTCCCCCTGAGAAACAAGCTACCGTCTGAATAGGGCTTAATATGATGATTTGGTGCTCAAGTAACATTTCTTATTATTAAAAAAAAAAAAGTTTAAGGCACAATATGTAAATTTTCACCACTAGAGGTCACTTATTCTAAACAAAGGCATAGCTTGATGACGCCTTGATTTCGCAGAATCATGGGAGGTGTTGTCTTGATGTCTACAGCCAGTGGAAAAGAATCAAGAACAGTGGAGTTATTATGCCGCAGTCGCCGCTTCCGCTTTTTTGGTCATTCGTATGTGGGGTAAAGCAGTGCTGTTTTATCATATTTAGATACAGTACATTTGTGTGTTGAAAGTTGCTATAATGATACTCTGTGCTTTTGCTCTGCGGCTACTTTGAGACACTTGTTGCACACTGCAGTAAGCTATAGAACGATATTAGGAATGGTAAAACATGGTACTCCCGGTAAATCAAGAAAATGAGATTTAAACAATAAGACTTACTGTGTTGAGCTATTTAAAATGATTAGTTTTCTGTCGATGAATGTATCCATCCAAACAGCTGCTCACCTGTCTAATAAAACACAATGTATTAAAGCATATTTGGTGTTTCCATGGTTTCTACTAAATAAAACTGAATATCGAGGGTAACACGGGTATGATGTCATTGATAGGCAATGCATGGTCTGTGTCCTGGTTAAAAAAATATGTAACATTTATGTGGTTAGTGGTTTTTGGATATTTTAATACAAAATTCTTACATATTGTGCCTTTAATGGCTGCTTAATATTTTTGTGAAAACCATGATTTTTTTTTTTTTTTAAGGATGCTTTGATAAATAGAAAGATTAAAAGAACAGCATTTATTTTTGGTAATAAAATGGTATGCTTTTAGTTCACTTTTTAAAAAATTATTGTCATACTACTAAATTGCTTACCAATTTCAATGCATTGCCACAAGGAGTATGGTAAACAATAAAAATGAGTATAAATAGAGAATATATTGAGAATATATTGTTGCGTTCTTTGTGGCAAAGTAAGAGCAACCTAATGGCTATATTGAAGTAATGATGCATTGACATGGAGCTTGCAGTTCAGTGAGTGAGTCATACATTATGTTGATTCAGAAGCCAGTGAAAGATATGTCAAAAGGTTTTGTGAAGGATTTGTAACTGCTGAGGTTGTGAGTCTTTTTGAATGATTCATTATAAGAACCAACGCACAAGTCATATGTTCATGAATCGGACTACACAAGTCGTGCTGCAAGCTGTTTTTAAGCGTGCAGCACGTGAGGCGGAAAAACAGCTGCGGTCTGTGACACACTTGTGGTGTGTCATGTAAGAAATATGTAAATACAAGTTATGCCTATCAAAAATCTGAATTTGAGAATGTGTTTTTCTGACATGTAATGAACAGAAAAACACATTTTGTATGGCTGCTTACTTCCACTGTCTACTGCCATTAATGTTTTTATCCAAAGCAAACTATACTAATGGTGGGGACAGTTTTCCTGGAGCAACCTGGAGTGTTTTATTGAAGGACTCAATGATTATGAGGAATCACAGTAACTCATGGGTTGCCCCTACCTGAGATTTAAACTGCAACCACTATCTCTGACAACTAAACTGTCTCTATCCCCACTGATGAACAGATGCTGATCACATATATGTGAGTGTAAAAAAGAGATATAGCTGTGTATCTAACACATATAGACAGACAGAAGGTGGGCTGTGAGCTCAATTTACAGCCAAAGTGATGAAAAAAGTAGAGAATGAAAGCAAGCAAAGTTCTTTATTTTGGGCACACAGCTGTCACATGTGTAGCCCATGATACCCTCACATGTACACCCACACAGTATCTCTTTATCTTTGTCTCTTTATCATTCGCTATTTCTTCTTTCTGGATTCAAGTCCAAAGTACTAGAGTCCCCTCCTTACCCCTTAATTTTCACATCAAAGATGATTTTTAAAATGTAGGTAGCATCCTTGGCCCAGCGATCCTACTCTCAATACTAATACATCAACACTCATTACGCTACATATCTATCTTAAGGTGACCAGATTTCTGAAATGGAAACCAAGGGCATTTCCTAGTTCAATAGTCAAAATATCATTTAAAATTTCACTTGCTATTATCTATGAATAAAAAAAAAAAAAAAAAAAAAAAAGGGGACACTATGTTTTGTATATTTTTGTTTTTTAATTGCTGTAGGTTCCATAAAGGAACACTAGTAATAATTATTATTATGGTTACTGACCCTAAGTGTTTTTAATACAGTTCACCAAAAATCACACTATGAAAAGTAGTAAATATCAACCAAGGCGAATAGCAAACAGATCAAAATAGTATTATAACAAAATTATGACTACAAAAACACATTTAAAAAAAAAATAAAATAAATATAAAAACATCTAAATAAAAATGTATTCATCAAATAGTTTTAACATTTTGTAAATGTATATTTTGTATTTAATTTTTTTTTAAACAATTTTATTTAATTGTATTTATTTTCATTTTTTTCACAACAGTGAATATACTATTGCGTAATTAAAACATTTAACTTTTCAAATATTATTTTATGTTTGTGCTGTAGATCTATACTACTCCTAATTAGGCTTGTACTTTAACATTTTAGGCTTATTTTGAGTTTAAATGTTATTGTTAATTTTTTAGTCAAATTATTATTTTTTATCTATACATTTCACAGTGTCATTTCAACCACTTATAGGTAAGATGTTTGAGGGGGAATTACTGTTTTGTAACGGTGGAATTTACAGGAACTTTTAAAATTGTGCGCAAAAATAATTAGTGCATACAATCAGTATTACTTTATTTAACATGAATATTTAGTATGTGATTATTCTGAAACTGATAACAGAGTCTCTTTAGATAATTGAGGATAATAGTGCTCTGCTTTCATTCAAAAATATCAAATTTAGTAAATAGGTTTAAAATGTTTATTTTAAAATTTTCCACAGACCCCCAATTACCATCCTGCAGACCCCAGCTTGAAAACCGTTGTTTTAATTATCAAGTCTAGCTATATCCAGCACTAACAGGTGCATCAAATCAAACATACAGCCATGCAGTCTCCCTAGAAAAACATTTTAATAGGCGTACACAGTCTTTCCCAGCATGAATATGTCCATGTAAAAAGAGGTCAGAAAAGTAACGGTTTATCTGATCCAAATTGATTGGCCTGCACAAAGACCAGACCCGAACCCCTCTGAACACCTACGAGATGAGCTGGAATGCTGACGTTGAGCCAGGCCCCACTTCCAACATGCCTAACATTACTGAGATGTCTGAAAGAGAGCAGTTCTGTGAATATATGTTCTAGTAGAAAGCCCTCCCAGAAAAGTAGAACTGGTTATTAAAAAAAGAACGAACTTCCTTCTCCTCAGGAGACAAAGCAAGCCTTTGCTGCCTGACAATCACTTTACACAGGCATCTGAACTGGATGTTACCACACTCTACACTTTCACGCTCCAGAGAGTACTACTGAACTGATATTTTTTGCAACTCTCTATTTTTTTTGTTTAAACACTCCAGGATTTTTTTTTTCATGCTTCGCAAGTGGGAGATTCCTCTTATTATCACAGTCTCTTTAAAGAAGCAATGTGTCATAGATAGAGTGGGCAGTGAAGAACAGAGCAAGGGAGAGATGTGGAAAGTACACTGAAAATAGAAAGGGAAAGAGATATTGGACAATCACTCGCTGCATGTGTCTGAAAACAGAAACAAGGCCACATGTAGAGATATTTAGCAAACTTTCATCACTGAATGTCACAGAAACACAAAGAGCTCAGGGACGCACACAATGTATTTGATTGTTGTGTGTTAATTGCCCACTGGGACACATAGGGTTCCGTATATGCACATGGTCCCCTTCACTGTCTCGCTCTTTTTCTATTGCTTTCATTCTTTCATAGACAGAATCTCTCTCAGCTTGTAGAATGAGAGATAAGGAGCAGGTGGTGAGCAACAGCACACTAATGGGCTGCCTCTTCAAAATCAGAGAAAGAAGACAGGCTACACATTTGATGTTAGATTTTAGATGCCCCTTGTGAAAAAGAAGTACCCTTTAGCATACTTTTAAAAAGGGTACTTATTACAGAAATAATATAAGTTAAAAGAATATACTTCAGTGCGAACTGAATGTAAAGTTTGACTCTTTTTTGGAAAGTGCAACGATTAATCGCGATTAATCGTTTGCAAAATAAAAGTCTGTGTTTACGTAAAAAATATTATATTATATGTAATATAAAATATATATAAATATATATATTTGTTTAAACATGCATATTTTTCTTAAATTTATACATGTATGTGTGTGTATTTATATATACATAATTATTATACACAGAACACACACATATTACGTAAACACAGACTTTTATTTTGCAAACGATTAATCACGATTAATCGTTGCACATCCACTGCAATTAAATTAGTATGTATTATATGTTACATTTATATTAAATTTAATGTTTAACCAACTTATGACTTAAGTACATATTTATGTGAAATGTGAACTTGTATGTCATGTTTTAAAATATTTTACACATTTGTAATGAAGTTGCAATTTAGTACATTTAAAATACATAAACTTTAAAATGTAATACTGAATAAAACAATATAGTTTAAATTATAATCAAGTGGTTTATATGTGCTTTAGTATTTTAGTGAAGACATGAAAATACAAAGTGACTTCATGAGTATTAGTTTGTATATTTACGTGTGGTTCTACTTACGTTTTCATACACACCGAGACAATACAATATTAACAGCACTGAAACAAATTATTTACATATGAACAACTTATAGATGTACAAATGTGTATGAATCCTTATTTATCAATTTTAAAATTGTGGCATCAATATTTTGATTCTAATTTATTCATTTATATCAATGACAATAAAATTATGTTTTCAGTCGCATTTGAATAGGATGAAGACGAATAGGAATATCCACAAAAACTTTAAACAAAATCCAACTAAGAAACACGCAGGAGAATCACAAGGTGTAAAGATACACAACCACATAAACATAAACAAGACTGAACGGTTTAGTCAAAATTTTCTGAAGAGACTCTTTAATTTAGGCTTTACTCGCATGTAAATATTGATCAGCGAACATAAACAGAAGCTCAACCTAACGTGACACAAAAGAACAAACCTCTTCCTATAGTTCAAATGTGCTGTGTAACACACGAGAATGAACCTCATTGGTTACGCAGCATGTTTCAGCTTTCGGAAAAGGTTTGTAAATTAGGACTAAAAAAATTAGGACTAAACCGCTCGATTCATATGGAATAGTTTTCTGATCCCTTTATGAACTTTTTGAAGCGTCAAAGTTGTCGTTGCAAAGGCAGTAAATGGACGACGAGACATCTCTCAGATTTCATCAAAAAGATCTTCATTTGTGTTCCGAAGATGAACGAAAGTCTTACAGGTTTAGAATGACATGAGGGTGAGTTATTAATGACAGAATTTTCATTTTGGGGTGAACTAACCCTTTAAATGGTGCTCTGTACCTCATACAAAACTATTATATACCGCCAGAGAGGACTGCAACTGCAACACATCGTCATTTGAACTACTCTTGGTATCCCTTTTGACATTTTTGCAATAAATAAATTATTGTGATTCCACTTGTCTGTTAGGTTTATAACTCTACATATTTTTAAGAAATGATTATGGGTAGGTTTAGAGGTAGGAGTGGGATAACCAGCTCAAAATATCTTTTAAATGCTATATTGTAACTAAGTGTCATTTTTCTACAATTTTTGGTCAGTTACGCTTTACATATACTTTTTATATTCTCTATAAAATGGTTATGTTTGGGTTTTGGGGTAGGGTTAAGGGTTCTACAATTTATCTATAAAGTGGTAAAATGGTATTTATACAAATATCTTTATGATATAAAAGATTAATAAATATTTTAAGTTTTTTTTTTTTTTTTTAGCTGTAAATATGTAAAAAAAAAATTGTTTAAATGCTGTCAATATGTGTATATTGTACAGTAGTACATTTTTCAGCATTGATCCACAGGGTTGCCAACTCTCACGTTATTGTGATGTAAACATTGTAACATGTCACTAAACTTAATGAAATTTTGTTTAGTTACCAAATGTTTTGACAATCACAGTACACTTATTGTGATGCAAGGTTTCATTATTCACATCTCTTTTTTGCACAAGTCAAAATCTACCTCAAGTGAGCATAATAAGCTATTGAGACCAGGCTAAAAAATAAGTGCACTTCATTTTAACAAGGGTTATAAGGAGTCTATACCCAAAATTCAATATAATCAGCAGGAATTAAGTGAATTTGCTTTTGATTTATAGGGCTTGGATATATTTTTTATTTTTTTTTACATTAGTAAAGCTAAATATCTGTAGAATCCTGATGTAGCTTTTAAATAATTATGTTTGGGATATTACAGGCAAGAACCCACTGAAACTATGAATTCTATCCCTAGTATTAATTCTAAGACCCTTGTGAGCAGCAACAAATCCAAACAATGAAATAAATTCTAGCACAAAGGTCATGTCTGAAACCATGTTTATGTTGTATAGTAGCAGAACTGCAACAGACTATTAAACCACAGCTGAAC
This sequence comes from Megalobrama amblycephala, assembly GCF_018812025.1. Lineage (NCBI taxonomy): Eukaryota > Metazoa > Chordata > Actinopteri > Cypriniformes > Xenocyprididae > Megalobrama > Megalobrama amblycephala. Next base: position 55,015,131 of record NC_063050.1, read on the forward strand.
CTCAATTTAAATATGTTACACAACAAACAACAACCTCTAGTTATCCACTGAGGATTCTACTGTTATTTACTATTGACCAGCTTTATAGAACTGTTACCCGTTATCGGAGTGTCTATTTACTGTTGCCCGCCTCGTTGGTAGTGGCTATTTACAAAAGCTGATTGAGCCAGACAAAATTACAAAAGAACTCCTGCTGATAACTGGAACAGTAGCATGGTGAATAAGGCGGGTGGTGCTGGCTTTTGATGCGACTAACCAAAACTTGAATCTGCCTTTTTCCCAAACACATTCTTATCTGTTTTCCCATCGCATACCAGCTTGGATAAACAATTTCAAATCAAAATTAAGAAAATATTTGAAAAGTGTAACTAAGTGCCTAAAGATTATTAATTTGTGGGAATAAAGTGTAAAAATGGGTAGGGTTAGGAATAGAAGTAGTGGAGGGCTTTAGAAGTTAAGGACAAGTAGGAGACAGCATCCATTTAATTTTAATAATAAAATGCACTGAATATGTTATTATTGCATGCTATTTTATAATATGCTTGTTTTATAATATACTACAATACACTGAGGTGTAAATAGTATCTGCCTCAATTCACACCAAGTATAAATAGCATCTAAAAACTTTTTGCACTTGGTGCAAAAAGCACCTAACACTTACATTTACTCAAAATAAAAGTGTGTGAAAGCTAATCAACCAAATCAGAGCCTGATTTTTGGAAAACAAAGCTAAAACAATTAGTATTGTAACTAAGTTGAGAAACTAAATGTCAATTAACTGAATTATTAATTAGTTTTTTTGGATGCAGTCAGTTAATAATCTGATGCTAACAGCTTTTCGTCATCAATCAGATTTGATCATATGAATATGTATGTGTGAATTATCAATTCTTTGTACTCCAACATTGTGTCATATAACAAGCCCAGCTCCTTCTTCTCCTTTTCATTTGTTACATCTGCGATCAGTGAAGTGTGTTGGCCTTTAGATCCCACAATGCCTCAAATTTACAGCTTTGCAGGGCAGTGACCCCAAAACTGGACGAAACCCCAGACGGCAGGCCAATTGAGGGACTCAAAGTGTTGTCGACTATAAAGGGAGCAGAACGAGAGGCCCACTTGTAAGTGAGCCCCCTCCCTCCCCTATCAAATCCAGCAGAGATGGAGAGGGTCTGCCACGAGCCTTCTGCACCCTTACAACTATCACTCTCTGTTCACGTCTGCCACCCTCTTAACCCTAAAATCTCTCTTTCCCTTCATATTGATATCTGTCTCTCTCTTCTTCTGCATTTGGGCCCCCTTCATCCTTCATGTTGCAGTCTTTATCCCTGGGGAGTATGTGTGGGGGGTCAGGGTTAGGCAGGTGCAGAGCCAGCAAGAGAGACTGAAAGCAAGAGAAAGAAGGGGTGGACGGGGGACCGCTCTCCGTCTGTCACCCAGCTCTGTTTCATTAACTACCCCCTCCCAATGCAGGATTCAGAGTGGACCAGACTAATAACTAACCAGGATACTGTATATGTATTTAAATAACAGATCCGGACTAATAGCAGACTGATATTTTGAGATTATCAGCATCAGGCAATATCCATGTCTGGTCAATTTACAGAAGTATTTGATTTTAAACTTCGTCAGATCCAAATTCTACTGGCCATTGTGTCATAGCATTTTCTGTTTTATTATTATTATTAGTGAATTTTCAGTTAATACTATGTAAAATATATTTGCGTTTCAGCAATTTTATGTACCAGGGTTGTGAACCTTAGAAATTAATTGTATCCCTTTTAAATTCTGGTTCAATTCAATTCAACAGAAAAAGAATTATGATACAGATATGTGTTAGTATGACAGCCTTATTTGAAAGTTTAAAATATTTACATTATAGTACGTAAATGAATTTGATAAAAATATTTTGTCATCCAACATCAGAGTCTGATAGCCTCCTGGAAGTGCTATGCAAGGAAAGCTATGACAGTTGAGTGTATGGAGTGCATCAAGTGCATCATCCAGATATCAAAACATGCCTAATAGTGCAAATTCAGTTCGAATTGCAACTCATAAATTGAAAGAGAACAAATTCTTAAATTGAATTTCATCCAATACCGCTGTGCACATTTAATTTGCTATCGCTGAATTGTATTACAGTATATGTATAGGTGCTACACTGGCTATTGAAAAAGCAATATTGGCCATCCATTACCTGAGATATCTGAGATTACCCGAGATTGATTTTATCAATTGTTGTCTTTTTGCGCCTGCACATGTACAGAGTTACACCACACCAAACTGAAACATACAGAAACTGTTAGCAAAAAGAGCAGAAATCCTACCTTGTCAAAAAGAGACTTCCATTGCTGAGAGAAGCATTTGTGTAAGACAGAGAAAGAGGAAGAAGAAAGGAATGAACACAGAGATATAACTGAGAAAAAGATGACCCAACCTAAAATTAATCTCTGTTCTCAACAACATAAATCATACATCTGCACATGGTCACTTACGTCCTCTGGAGCTACAGGAAGGACATCAGTGCTCTCCAGCACCTCAATCTCTTCTCCCTCTGCGTGAGCAGCGACGGCTGGGGATGAGTTCACCATAGCCCCTCTGCCCCTCTCAAGCCACTCAAAAAACGATTATCTCCTCTCATAAAGTTCTGCCATGATGTCCTCCACATATATGGTTTTGACAACTCAGAACTTCACGCAGAGCTAAATTGGCATTATTCCAGCTCTGTCATACTAATATCCTATGGCAAGTGAGTTTATCCCAAACTAAGTGGATATGTGGAGTTTCTCCTCGCTTCCATATTTCATTTAGACACTATAAATCCACAGCACGCAACACATAAGTTCGCGTTAGATTTTTAAACACGTCTGTCTTTCCCAGTAGCGTCTGGCTTCATCCTTAAACTGTCACCTGCAAGAGAAACATCATTTCTTTCTCAAATCCCTTTATGGTAGCTTGTGTGTTGTATTAAATTATCACCATCCAGTGTCGTGCCTGGCGTGCTTTTTCTCAAACAGAAGGTATTGACACCAAACAGAAAGCGATAAACGAAATGATCAGGTCAGCAACGGTTTGTCGTGTTTATCGTACCAACGTAAAACCACGCAAGACTAAAAACAACACCGTGTGAAATGGGTAAGTGTTAATTTGTGATGCGTCATTGTACCTTGCTGTTGTTTCGCATCCACAGCCCGTGCCAGCAGTGCCCGAGAGAAGCGACTCCTGCCAGCATCCACAGAGCGCTTTGCCAAAGTTCACTATGACCGAGAGGAGCGCAGACAGCATGGGGAGGTAAGTGAGAGGCACCCGCCTCCTTTTAATGATACTCGTCATGTGGGCGATTTTACAAGTGCTTGTCTCAAGTGATGGGAGATTAATAGATGCGCGGTAATATCTTTCATCATGTTCGTTTGTGTAGTTTATTATATGCTGTTGCGGTTTTGCACTTGGATTTGTTTACTGGATCGATAAATTACATCTATTTACAGCGACTAGGGTAATTTAAAACAAACGGACTAAAAGTCATGTGGTTCTGAATGTAAGCAGACTCACACAGAAGTTACTTTCAAACCAAGCAGCTTTCTGTTGGTCAAAGTAGCGAATTCGCGTGACCATGCTTGAACCAAGTATGCCACACGAATCCTGAAAAGTGACGCCAAAGCGTCTCTATCGCCCCCAGGTGGTTGATCCCAGAATAGGTCATAAACCCCACCCTCTCCATATAATGTAATGGGACTCGAGACAAACTAAACAATCAAATTATACTTCAATTCCCCCCCCCCCAAAGATGGTTTCTGTCATTTTAGGCAGTTTTTATCACGCTGATGTAAGTTCAAGTGTTTGTTTTTTTAGTAACAGACATAGGTATGTCTGTTACAGACAACTGTAACAGACATAGGCCGGTAAGAGCTGTGCATGTAAACCTCACTCCCCGGATCTCAAGAGGCGCTTTAGCAACTGATACTAGAGACTGTGGTCTTTAGCCTCCTTGTTAGAGCGCCCGAATCCAGTGCTGGCGGACCTGGGTTCGAGCCCCACTTAGAGCAGGCGGTTCGAACTGGAGGGGTTACAATGGTGCCGTGACCTGGATGGGAGTGAGGTTTAGGGGGGTGAGTGTAACGGACATAGGCCGGTAAGAGCTGTGCATGTTAACCTCACTCCTCGGATCTCAAGAGGTGCTCTAGAGACTGCGGTCTTTAGCTTCCTTGTTAGAGCGCCCGACTCCAATGCCAGCGGACTCAGGTTTGAGCCCCACTTAGAGCGGGCGGTTCGAACTGGAGGGGTTACACAACCATTCAACCATCTGAGGTAACGTAGTTAGCCTACTTCATTGAGTATTTCCATTTTATGCAACTTTACACATTTATTAATAGTAAATTAATAATTAATACATTTAAGATCATCATGTCTGCAGTGAACAATATAGAGCAGACCTAGTGGAGTCACTATATATGTATATGTGTATATATATATATATATATATATATATATATATATATATAGTATGTTTTAATGGATCACGCTACAAACATAACGATCTTATAATACATGATGCATTGCTGTGTCCGTTATCCCATAGGCTGCAAAATCAATTATATTCATATATTTATTGTGCAACATTCCCAATTTTTCTGATGCATGTCCTTTATTTAATTTCATATGTTGGTATTAATTCAGTGTTTATAATGCTAATACTTGAACTTCAAAGAATTTTAACCCAACCTGACTGGGTTTCTAGAGAGCAAAGGTTTTGTGAAAAAAGTGGAAGACTTAAACACAAAGTCTGTAAAATAAACTATTAAAAGGATTTGATGATCACTAGTGATAGTTTTGTATTCTGTGTTGTCATCATTCAAGTTTGATTTCAAGTTTGATTTGTTTTAATGTACGTTTTCTTTTTAACAAAGAAGATGAAATTGCCATAGAAACTAGTGGACTGCCGAGTCGCTTTCACCCCAAAATGGCGGAAACGCAGGACCGCTGCTGGGCCCCAGTGTTGCAATGGAACATTCTATTGAGTGTCGCTTCTTGTTAGTGTATATTCTTTGGCGATACAGACCCTCTCATCTCCCTATAATATACAATCTCTGCTCTTATCTCCCTATAATAATACGATCTCTGATCGCGTCTCCTTTAGGACCCCGAGTGATCCCATTGGTTCAAGAGACTTTTAATGGGTAGTATTTTATAATTCCTGCAAAATAACGTTATGCTTTATATAGTTTAAAATGCGTTATAATCAACATTAATTTATTTTAAATTACATATACTAGTAGTATATAACTGAACTCAAGCTATAGGTTGTGAAATCAAGCATTTCTCCTTCTTACTATTTTTTAGTAAGCTTATGTACTAGCATAGCATACATTTACCCGATTTGCCTGCTAGCTTAGCTTATATTATATTAGGTATGTGTTTTGCTTCCAATATCTGTTTACAGTTTGTTTTATTATGCAATACATAGGCATTCATTTTATATTTCAAGCATGTTGTTTGTGCACTTAATTCAATAAACATACAATGAAATATTTAAATTAGTTAAGACAATTTCTCATGACAGCGGCTTCACTATCTACAATAGAAGAGAGTGAAGGTGCGTCGTCCATCTTTTTTTACAGTCTATAGCTTGAACCCGTTGAGACTTCTCGATCGTAAAACTGTCACCACACCTTTATACAACAGTAAATGAAAGAAAGGTTTCGCAGTCAAAATTGAGTCATTTTAATAGAAATCCATGCAAATAAAAATTTTGAAATCACAGATTTCATATTGGGTTGACCAAAAGGTTTGAAAGTGGTTTGAAAAGGGGTTTTGGTTTGAAAGTGACTTTATACATTACTACACTATTGAAAATGTACCTTTTTTGTGACCACAATGTGACCACACCTTAAGTTAAATAACTTACATTTTAGACAACATTTCAAGTCGCTTAGCCCGTGTCTGAATATGCTTGCTTCCCAAATGTAGTAAGCAGAAAAACACTTTGTGAGATAAGTAGGCCTATATATGTCTAAATTCACAGTAGGGCTACTCGTTAAACAGTAGGTGAAAAGTAGCCGAATGACCTACTACTTCCGGTGAGATTCTGAAGTGTGCGTCTGAGGAACACTTTACTATCCCATGAGGACACAGGAGAGGAGAAGTTATGAATGATAGTGAAGCACACAGCTCTCACTGGTAGGTCATGTGACAGTGACAGCATGGGGATATAGTACATATGAATTTCATTCATACTACCCATTTATATGCCCATACTATATAGAATGTACTTTTTTTAACGGATGCATAGTAATTTTTTTAAACCAAATGTAGTATCTACTAGACAGTATGCAATTTCTGATGTAGCTTTAGTCTATTTTTCTTCCACAATGAAAATAGTTCTATCCAAAGCCAGAGCAGGATCAGGCTTTGGACAGGTGTTTGATTTTTTAAGTTTTACCACACTCACCATCATTGTGTTGTTCTGACTATCTACAGGGCTGTGATTACCTGTGGCCTTCTACCCGTCAGCTAAAAACATATTGAGGATTATATAATTTTCTCTAATTAACCACTTTTAAAATGCATATGGAAAAGGCTTCCTCGTCCAACACATTTTTTAAAATCAGTGTAGTGTGAGTAAATTTAGCATGCTTGTTCCCCACAGTATCTCTTGGCACTGGTCCTGAGAATGTATTTCCATGGTAACATATAGACCTTAGTTATTTATAGCATAAAACACCTACACAAGCGTTTTTAGACTTGGGAGTTTCTCTATACAATTGCCAGGCATATTCCAAAAAGAAAAGAAAAAAGTTATACCTGAGAGAAGAGAGGTTTGGGATTATTTTCACATTTATTCTGTGAAATGATGCACCTTTACATTATTAGACCTACATAACATAATTATTCACACTCATGTACTGTATGTGAATATGATTTATGTCTGAAATGAAGTACAAACCTGATTCCAAAAAAGTTGGGACACTGTACAAATTGTGAATAAAAAAGGAATGCAATAATTTACAAATCTCATAAACTTATATTTTATTCACAATAGAATATAGATAACATATCAAATGTTGAAAGTGAGACATTTTGAAATATCATGCCAAATATTGGCTCATTTTGGATTTCATGAGAGCTACACATTCCAAAAAAGTTGGGACAGGTAGCAATAAGAGGCTGGAAAAGTTAAATGTACATAGAAGGAACAGCTGGAGGACCAATTTGCAACTTATTAGGTCAATTGACAACATGATTGGGTATAAAAAGAGCCTCTTTGGCTTGCTTAGTTGGGGCAACTTGACATTTGATATTCAATAGTATTCTTGACATTCAACAGTGCTTTGATCTGCCTGCATTGACACTCTTATTTAAGAGCTGCTGTGCAGCCAAATTATGTACCAGTTATCAAAGCTGCTTTGACACAATCTGCATTGTAAAAAGCGCTATATAAATAAAGGTGACTTGACTTGACTCAGAGTGGCAGTGTCTCTCAGAAGTCAAGATGGGCAGAAGATCACCAATTCCCCCAATGTTGCGGTGAAAAATAGTGGAGCAATATCAGAAAGGAGTTTCTCAGAGAAAAATTGCAAAGAGTTTGAAGTTATCATCATCTACAGTGCATAATATCATCCAAAGATTCAGAGAATCTGGAACATCTCTGTGCGTAAGGGTCAAGGCCGGAAAACCATACTGGATGCCTGTGATCTTCGGGCCCTTAGACGACACTGCATCACATACAGGAATGCTACTGTAATGGTAATCACAACATGGGCTCAGGAATACTTCCAGAAAACATTGTCGGTGAACACAATCCACCGTGCCATTCGCCGTTGCCGGCTAAAACTCTTTAGGTCAAAAAAGAAGCCATATCTAAACATGATCCAGAAGCGCAGACGTTTTCTCTGGGCCAAGGCTCATTTAAAATGGACTGTGGCAAAGTGGAAAACTGTTCTGTGGTCAGATGAATCAAAATTTTAAAGTTATTTTTGGAAAACTGGGATGCCATGTCATCCGGACTAAAGAGGGCAAGGACAACCCAAGTTGTTATCAGCGCTCAGTTCAGAAGCCTGCATCTCTGATGGTATGGGTTTGCATGAGTACGTGTGGAATGGGCAGTTTACACATCTGGAAAGGCACCATCAATGCTGAAAGGTATATCCAAGTTATAGAACAACATATGCTCCCATCCAGACGTTGTCTCTTTCAGGGAAGACCTTGCATTTTCCAACAGGACAATGCCAGACCACATACTGCATCAATTACAACATCATGGCTGCGTAGAAGAATGATGGCCAGCCTGCAGTCCAGATCTTTCACCCATAGAAAACATTTGGCGCATCATAAAGAGGAAGATGCGACAAAGAAGACCTAAGACAGTTGAGCAACTAGAAGCCTGTATTAGACAAGAATGGGACAACGTTCCTATTCCTAAAATTGAGCAACTTGTCTTCTCAGTCCCCAGACGTTTGCAGACTGTTATAAAAAGAAGAGGGGATGCCACACAGTGGTAAACATGGCCTTGTCCCAACTTTTTTGAGATGTGTTGATGCCATGAAATTTAAAATCAACTTATTTTTCCCTAAAATGATAAACACATAGATGACATGTATGTATGTTGTATTCTGAATAAAATATTGAAATTTGAAACTTCCACATCATTGCATTCTGTTTTTATTCACAATTTGTACAGTGTCCCAGCTTTTTTGAAATCAGGTTTGTACAAAGATTATTGACAAACACCTGAATGTTTATGCTATAAAGATTAGGTGAATGAGTATCATTTTTTGCGAAAGCAAATTGTTGCAGTTTTGCAAGTGGAATTTTTGCCCAGTCTCGCCTATTACAAGACAACTGGTCAACAGTTTGTGGTTGTCATTGTCTGATTCTACTTTTCATGACAGGTCATATACAGGTGCATCTCAATAAATTAGAATATCATGAAAAAGTTATTTTTTTTCTGTAATTTAATTCAAAAAGTAAAACTTAAATATATTCTAGATTTATTAGACAAAGTAAAATATTTCCAGACTTTTTTGTTTTCATTTGAATGATTACAGCTTGCTGCTCATCAAAATAATAAAAAAAATCAGTATCTCAAATTATTAGAATATTTAATTTCAAGTTCTATTAAATTACCATTCTCAGGGTATAAATATTGGGTTTAGGTCAGTAATCCCAACAGCAGTCATGGGGAAGTCTGCTGACTTGACAGTTGTCCAGAAGACGATCATCAAGACCCTCTACAATGAGGGTAAGCCACAGAGGGTCATTGCTGAAAGAGCTGGCTGTTAGCAGAGTGCTGTGCCAAGGCACATTCATGGAAAGTTGACTGGAAGGAAAAAGTGTGGTAGGAAAAGGTGTACAAGTGAAAGGAATGACCGCAGGCTTGAGAAGATTGTCAGGCGAAGCCGATTCAAGAACTTAGGAGAGCTTCAAAAGGAGTGGACTGAATCTGGTGTCAGTGCATCAAGAGCCACCACACACAGACGTCTTCAGGAAATGGGCTACAACTGTTACATTCCATGTACCAAGCCACTTCTGAACCAAAGACAACATCAGAAGTGTCTTACCTGGGCTAAGGAGAAAAAGAACTGGACTGTTGCTCAGTGGTCCAATGTCCTCTTTTCAGATGAAAGTAAATTTTGCATTTCATTTGGAAATCAAATTCCCAGAGTCTGGAGGAAGATGGAGAGGCACAGAAACCATGATGCTTGAAGTCCAGTGTGAAGTTTCCACAGTCAGTGATGATTTGGGCTGCCATGTCATCTGCTGGTGTTGGTCCACTGTGTTTTCTGAAGTCCACAGTCAATGCAGCCATCTACCAGGAAATTTTAGAGCACTTCATGCTTCCTTCTGCTGACAAGCTTTATCGAGATGCTGATTTCATTTTCCAGCAGGACTTGGCATCAAAGCAAAGTCCTATCAAAGCAACCTGGGCTTCCATTACACCTGAGCAGTGCCACAGGCTGATTGCCTCCATGCCACGCCTCATTGATGCAGTAATTCATGCAAAAGGAGGCCCAACCAAGTATTCAATGCATAGAAATAAACATACTTTTCACAAGCCTGACATTTCTTTTTAAAATATCCTTTTTTTTTTTTAATTGATCTTATGAAGTATTCTAATTTATTGAGATAGTGAATTGGTGGGTTTTTGTTAAATGTGAGCCAAAATCATCATAATTAAAAGAATCAAAGACTTAAAGTACCTCAGTCTGTGTGCATAGAATTTATTTAATACACAAGTTCCACAATTTGAGTTGAATTAATGAAATAAATGAACTTTTCCACGATATTCTAATTTATTGAGATGCACCTGTATTTTCAATAAGAGATCTGGATTGCAGGCAGGTCAGTCAAGCACATCCTTTCTATAGTGTAGAGCAGGGGTTCCCAAACACATTCCTGGAGCCTCCCCAACACTGCATGTTTTCCATGTCTCCTTAATCAAACACACCTGATTCAGATCATCAGCTCATTAGTCAAGACTCCAAGACCTGAAATGGGTGTGTCACACAAAGGAGACATGCAAAATGTGCAGTGCTGGGGAGGCTCCAGGATTGTGTTTGGGAACCCCTGGTCTAGAGTGTCTAGGAAACCACTCTGGTGTAGCACGTGCAGAATGAGGCCTGGCATTGTTTTGCTTCCCAGGAAAGATGTCATCTTGATGGCAGTATATGTCTCTGTACAATCCCAATATACACCTCCACATCAATGGTACTTTTATACATATGCAAGTCACCCATACCGTTTGCACTGATGCACCTCCATACTCTGATATGCTTTTATACCTGATGCGGAATCAAATTTCCACAAATTTCCACTGAATTTTGGAAGATCTGAGATGAACTTGGGCCCAAAGAACTCGGCAGCATCTTTGCATTGAACAGATAAATAGCTTTCTCTTTGTGTAAGTTGCATTTCTTGATGCAGTGGCAGACTGTTAAGTGACAACAGTTTTCCAAAGGGCACCCAAGCCCATGTGGCTATATTTAACACAGCAGCATTATGGTTTCTCATGCAGTGTCATCTGAGGGCTTGAAGGTCACGCACATTCAACAAGAAGTTTCCTGCCTTGCCTTACACAGCCTGAGATTTCTCTGGATTCCCTGAATCTTTTTTTTTTTTTTTTTTTTTTTTTTACAGTGTTTTGTATGGTAGATGGTGAGAGACCTAAATACTTTGCAATATTGTATTGAGAAATGGGATTTTTGAATTGTTTGACAATTCTCTTATGAAATTTGGCACAAAGTGATGAGCCATGACCCATATTTGCTTGCAAAGACAGATGCTCCTTTTACACCAACACAATACCCTCACTTATTACCAATTCACCTGCTCACCGTGGAGTGTTTCAAAACAGTTTTACTTAGATATTCTGTAATCTTTTCAGTTTTATTTTGCCTCTGTCCCAACTTTTTTGGAGTCTATCCACACTCCTGGGACCCTCTCAGATGCCCATGGAAATTTTTCATGTAAAGATTGTACTGCTTGCCTTCATTATATAAAAAATGTAAATCTTTTACACACCCAATTTTTTGGAAAAAACTACAAAATTAAACAATTGATTACATGCAAAACTACACATGTGATATACATAATTATGTGTCCCTGTCCCCTGCTGTATGTTGGAAAAACAAAACGTGCATTTGCGCACTAGAATTATAGAACACATGAGTGCCATTAGGAGACAAGATTACACTTTTTTTTCACATCTGTAAAACATTCTCTTTCTGACTTCAAGTTTCTGGGCATTGAGAGGGTTCTGCCACATAGGAGAGGGGGTAACTGTGACAAAAACTATTACAAAGAGAGGCTTTTTGGATTTTTGAGCTGAAATGGTTAACCCCTTACTGTATTTAATGAAGGTTCAAGAGGTAAATAAAGGTAAATAAAGGTTCAAGAGAATTAACAAATCACAGATTCTTGATTTTATTGCATTTTACAAAATGCCCCAACTTTTCTGGAATTGGGGTTGTAAATACTTGATTCTGCATTTATTAAGGTCTGTGGTGAGGAGAGAGTATAGAAATGAGTGTAGCTCAATACTGCCTTCTTGTGTATGATTTGTATAAGTGCAACAGATGAACCAGAAAACAACTCAATGAAAACAAATGCTTTATTTAAAGCAATTTACACAGATATATTTTAAATTGTTATTAAGAGAGATTGAAGAAAGGCAATACTAGAGTATTATATTTAATCTGTTTTCCTGTCCCTTGGCAGTAGGTTCAAGCAGAGTTAACTTTTGTAAATGTTCTAAGCCTAAGGCAATGCAAAACTGAACCACAATGATCAAACGCTGAAGAAGCACATTACATTTTCGCATGTGCCATTCAGTTTAAAGGTGTCCTCAGTAATATTTAATTTTTACACAAAAACATGACTAGTATTTTTGGAAAAAGTCTTAAAAACTGCTTGCTTACGCTTAGTACGCTATTCCCACAGAATGGATTAATCTCCATAATGTCTGACTGCTAACAAAGCCCTATTCAAGGCAAATTTTTTGGTAATTTATGTACAGCTAGCATCTAATATAAAGGTGCCCTAGAATGCTTTTTCACAAGATGTAATATAAGTCTAAGATGGTGTTTCCCAACCCTGTTCCTGGAGGCACACCAACAGTACACATTTTGAATGTCTCCCTTATCTGAACCATATATTTCTGGTCTTGGAGTTTCTACTAACGAACTAATGAGTTGAATCAGGTGTGTTTGATTAGGAAGATTTGGAAAATGTGCACTGTTAGTGTGCCTCCAGGAACAGGGTTGGGAAACACTGGTCTAAGGTGTCCCCTGAATGTGTATGTGAAGTTTCAGCTTAAAATACCCCATAGATTATTCATTTTTTTTAACTGCCTATTTTGGGGCATAATTAAATATGCGTCTATTCAGCGTGCTTCCCCTTTAAATGCTCGCGCTCCCGCCCCCCAGCTCGCAACTCTATAATACATTGCATAAACAAAGTTCACACAGCTAATATAACCCTCAAAATGGATCTTTACAAAGTGTTCGTCATGCATCATATCCAATATAGTAAGTATAGTATTTATTTGGATGTTTACATTTGATTCTGAATGAGTTTCATAGTGCTCCGTGGCTAAAGATAACATTACACATTGTTGGAGAGATTTATAAAGAATGAAGTTGTGTTTATGAATTATACAGACTGCAAGTGTTTATTAATGAAAATAACGACGGCTCCAGAATCCGTGAATACAGTAAGAAACAATGGTAACTTTAACCACATTTAACAGTACATTAGCAACATGCTAACGAAACATTTAGAAAGACGATTTACAAATATCACTGAAAATATCATGATATCATGGATCATGTCAGTAATTATTGCTCCATCTGCCATTTTTCGCTGTTGTCCTTGCTTGCTTACCAGCATAAAGTCTGTTGATTCGACTCTAGACGTTGTGCTGCTCCAGACGTTAATACTGGCTTGTCTAATGCCTTGAACATGAGCTGGTATATGCAAAATTTGGGGGCGTACATATTAATGATCCCAACTGTTGCGTCACAGTCTGTGTTATGTTGAGATTCTTTTGCACAAATCAAATTTACATGAGGAGGAAACAATGGTGTTTAAGACTCACTGTATGTCATTTTCATGTACAGAACTCTAATTATTTAACTATGCCGAAGTAAATTCAATTTACAATTCTAGGGCACCTTTAAATAAAACCTGCTTGCCAGTCTCACATTTCAAACCTGCAATAAAATTGGACATGCCACTAGATGTCAGTATAAGACTGAGTCAGCATGATTGCCATATCAGCCAGCTTATTAACCTCTTACAGAGGACACAGAGTTCCAAGAAAATTCTACTCAAATGTTGACTAAATGGAGTGTACATGAAATATTAGCCTATAGCATAAATAAAACAAAAACACAGTTCAAGAGAAAAAAATGCTGTTTATTAATATAGGTTGAAATAATCTCCATACCACATGGAAAGACTTTTTCGGTGCAAGTCCTCAACGATCACATTCTATTAAGGGTAAGGAAAACACATTTAAAAGCCAGCAACATTGTTAAATCTTAGTACAGTCATGTTCTTAATATTTGAACAATAAAGAGAAACAATTAAATTCCCTTTCACAAGACCCCGTACAACCCATCATTCCATTTGAACACTAGAATGTCAGTCACGGATTGGCATAAACCCACAGTGCTTGGTTGATGATGCTCCTTGGTTGAGAGACACAGAGCGTGGTGATGACACTTTAAAATCTGCTATTTCAAATCAGAACTCGTACAACAAAGAAATAAGTAACAAGTGTATGAACACCCCCCAACCCACCCCACCAAAAAGTTCCTTGTGAGAATAGCATGACCGGACATATTGTCCCCTCAAACTTGTGCATAGATTCTTAATCCTTTCACAATATTTCAATTCCTCATCATAGTCTTAAACCTAGATGGAGTATTTTCAACCCACACTCAAAAACTAGTAAGAAAATCTGGTAGGAGTTCAAGTTCTATTTGTTGATCTACAATTCTCAGGCCTTTGCATACAAGCCTCTGAATTTCCAAAACAAGAAAAGACAAGAGGATGGAATACCAAGCATCTTTTACTGGACCTCGTTGAGAAACATCAAGCAAGGTAAAATAAAACAGTGGTAGGTCCTTCCACAACCTAACCAATAAACAAAACTGTATTTGTATGTAAAGCGCTAGATACAAACAAACATATTTCAAATGGAAAGTACTCCACAAACATAACGCATAAGTTCATTACAAATCTAATATTTGGTAAATGTGTGTCTGCTACGGATTAAAATGTCTTCAAAAGACATTAAAAAAAAAAAAAAAAAAAATCCATAACCTTCAGTGCTTTGAGCTGGATTTCTATCGACATCTTTTGTCCTCTTTCATTAAACAATTTGTTAAATTCTCATGATAATCAAACATCATAACAGTGAAACTGGAACTCTGGACCCCTAATCTTCCTGAGAAAATATCCAAGTCCATTGTCAGTGTGCAAGACAGTGACAGAATTATGTTGCTTTTACAGAAATGAAAATTTAAAGACATTTTGGCATAAGTTCAACCAACAAGAACAATAATGTAATTCATAAGCAAAATTCAGCGCAACACTGAAACAATCCCAGAGTTCAGCAAGTAGCATACGTCTTCATTTAAAAAGTTTTTTCTTTTGTTTTTTTTTTTTGATGGAAGATGTAATTGTAGTTTTTTTTCCTTGCATTCTTGTAGTAAATTCCTTTACTTTTTTGTTTTGTTTTTGCAAATTCGGAAAATTCCATCATTTGTAAACGGCAGGTAATTCTGAAAAGAAAGAAGAATTTCACAGAATGGAAGAGATAGGCACCTTTTGAAATGAGTCAGAATGTCACTAACTTGCATCTGTTTATCTTTACTGTTCATGAATGTTACTGGTTCTCTACTAACTTTCTCACTATGGCCAACGTTTAGTTTTTATCTTCTATTTTTTTTCTGTTACTATTTTTTTTTTTTTTTTTTTTTTAAATAATGCAATTGAAACAATGCAAAACTCTTTAAAATGATAACTCTTGTGGGAATTATTCCACAATAAAAGCCAATATGAGGATACAATTTTACAGGTTTTTAATATTTTAAGATGAAAATAAACCCATAAAGTCCTTGAGTAAACATTAACACATGAATTGTCATCATCTCCCCTGCGTTTTTTTTTTTTTTTTTTTTTTGGGAAAAAAGACACTCAGTGCAACGCTAGATAGTAACCATGTTGGAACATTTTTTAACACACACACACACACACACACACACACACACACACAAATAATGGAGAAAGTTCAACATACTAAATGGATCATAATTGCAGGCAGTTGCCACGTGACGAGAAGCAGTGATTAAAGAGTGCACATACAGAACCATTCAAACACACTCATTCATACTAAAATCAACGTTTTTCAACATAGCTTTTTTTTTCTTCCTCGTGAAGAATGTTAAACCTTGTGAGGATGTTATCAAATACCTTAAACGTGTCAGACCCAAACAAAAATTTAAGAAAAAATAAATTCACATTTTACAATTGGCGTGCTTTAATTCAAGTATCGGTGAATATATTTCTTTTGATATGTTTATGATTTTTCATTCTTTGCCTAGAAACATAAACATTGTTTAGAATTATGGGTTTCAACATAATGATTGAAGGTATACACAAATACTGCATGTACGTCCTGTGTCATTTAATTTAAACCAATATGCAACTTTAGTAAGACTGTTTGGTTCAAATCTATCATTGATCACTCTTTTTTTCTTTTAGGCAAATTCTCTCAGATGACACATCGTAAGGATCAAGGTCTATTGCTTATTTCAAATTGTATTTTACCCAGTAGTTTCAAAAGGGAAGGATTCAGAGATCTGATAGCATTTCTCTTCATAATGAACATGATAATATTGAGGATAATGGTAAGCTGTAGTCATAGTCTACCAATGCTGGTGTCACCAGAGACTTCCTGTGATCTTTGACTGTTTGGAATTACAGCCACATTGTGGTTCACTGTCAGTCAGCTGCGACTGAGTTTGGAACAAGGCAGTTACACACAGGCAACAGTGATCACCCCCCACCCCCCAAACCTCCCAGAATCCCAGAAATAGAAAAAAATAAGTCAATGAACAACTTTAGCATCTTAAGACATCTGTTGAAATGTCTTTTTCCAAAAGGAAAGAAAAATAAAAGAAAAGAAAAGAAGGTTTATACAGCATCAAGGCCCGAAATGAACTGAAACTGAGATGGAAATGTACAGTTCAGGGCACAATTTTACATAAACAGTTAATACAGCATACATAAAAGGCACTCCAGCTTGCTGTCAACCTTCAGAACATGACCAGCAAACAGGAGATAATATCAGCAAGAAGTGCATTTTTAAATGTTATAGATCTTTTTTCCTTCATTGTTTACATGTTTTTGTCAAACTTTTTTGTTTCCTTTAAAAAAAAAAAAGATACTAAAATGCTATTTCATTTTTGGTATTCAAAAAAGTACCAGGGATTACCCATTATCTGTACGCCATTGGCACACCATAATCCCCAATGCTGTTAAAGTTCTTGCTTGTTATAAAGGATTCTTCAAATGACAGCAACAAGATTAATCACAAATAATCAGCATGAGGTGACAAATATATCTGACGAATATCCTCAACCCCTTTTAAACCCAATCCCACCTCAAACACACAAGAATCATCAAAGTGCCTCCGAACAGAAGTGCTCTACAACAAAACAACATTGGAATTTAAAATGTGAAGTCAGAGATGCCACAGTGTACTGTACATATATTTATGTATACATTGGCACATGAGACCATGAGGGGAATTCAACACAACCAGCAGCAGAGAGGTAAGATACACAGGTCCCATTTACTGTATAAATGAACTGATGGCTCTGCAGCAGTCCCTGTTCAGAAGGATTGAGAAGACCCAAACTAGCCAGCCTCCTAATTTTATTGCCCCACTGATAAATATCCACTTGCGTTTCTTTAAATGTACAAGCTTCTTACACATCATTTAGTGTGTAAAACTGCTTAAAGATGATAAATCTTAAAAACTATCAACTTTCATTACACATAAATTTAGTTCATCTTGTCATGCCCTGAGATTGTACTGAAATGAGATTGATCAAATTCAGCAGATTTAACACACAGACCTCCCAAAATTAAATTGGCTTAGCGTCAGACAACATCCTAAATTTACAAGGATTACAATGGCCTCTTGAGTATGTAAGAAAGTATTACGGGAGGACTGTGAGATATTTCCAACTTCCTTTCAAAGCCACAGATTGGCACAGGACGGACATTACGTGCCCATCTTCTCTAACTTTGCATAGTGACAGCATGCTGTGTGCTGTAGTTATAGAGCCAGTGGCAGAAAGAGTCTGTCCATAGAAACACTGCTCGGACAGGGCTTTTCAAGTACGGGTGGCTTGTCTCGATAACAGGGTTGGCTTCACCGAGGCCACACAAGAGAGAGAGAGGATGTTAGCAGCTGAGTTAGAGGTGGGACACCCAGGGTGAGGTCATGCACACACACATCACTAAAAGAGCCGTTATTCTAAATGACCTAAGAACATTGTTAACAACAAAAACAAATGACTTTTGACATGAAATAAACAAATATGGCCCACATCATCGATCTTCGTTTGCATCCGTTACACAGGACAGGTATACAGAGGCACCTTTCTTTTAAAGTGTATCTGCATATGAGCACTGCAGGCAGTTAAAGACCACTGCATGAAGACCAACAGAATGTGAAAAAAACATCACACAACACTGGCAATTGCATTCAGTCTCAAATTCAATTGGGGGGGTGGGGGTGTTGTGGAATCATGCAAGACCAGGGAGTGGGGAAGGATGCATGAGAGGAGTGATGTCATCCAGAGAAAGAACGGCAGAACATTCGAAGATCTGTACCTAAGTTACTACTACAAGGACGCCAATGATGAATGATGCCGCCAACATCCATATCATGACATCATTACTATCCTTTCCAGCATTCCATTGTACTAGGTGCACAGAGAGAGTTGCTATGGAGAATCGAACATCCTCCGATCAGTTTTCACATCGAGGCACTAACACACCACACAGCCTGCTTTTATATCCAATCCAATCGAGATGCCTCCTCCAGACAGGGCAAAGACTATTTCAGAGTAACAATGACATTCACTTTGATAGAGAGTAGAAAGAAAAGTACAGACACATAAAAACATACATTGCAGGATTCGTTTGATTGTAGAGTTTGTTCTTCCCTTCATTCTAAAATGTTTTTTTTTTTTTTTTTTCTGCACTTAAGCTTCTGGACCAGAGATGGACGACAAACAAACAAGCTTTTTTGAATACCATTAAGGTACAAAAAAAAAAAAGAAAAAAAGCCAAAAGTTGCCATAAGAAGTTTTTTTTTTTTTTTTTTTTTTTAAACTATATGCTCCGTTATCTGATTTATTGGCTTCACAGAGGGAGCATCACTCTTGTAATAAGTGCTATGATAATACCCCTTTAAGAAGAGACTTAGAAAATGTAGATGTCTTTTATGTTTGTACCAAATGCAAGGATCTCTTATTCTGTACTGCATTAAGAGAAACGCATTGTATTTGGTATTGTGCCTGACTCCCGTGCCATGCGTCTCCGCTCTGGATTCCGTTTCTGTTTGGTGAAGAAGTGGCCGGGAGACTGTGAGATCCCACACATGCAGTTTTAAACCACATGTAGTGACGTCAAACACAATTAACAGTTCCTCCTTTCCACACAAATACCGAACAGCCAGCAAGCCAGACAAACAGACAGAGGCAAGGTGGGAAATTAGTCCAAAGGTTAAATTCTTCAAAAGCCTTCAAAAAAAGAAGAAGAAAAAAAAGCAGTCTTAAGTTTCAGTAAGCTTCAGTGTGGACGGAAGAAAGGATCTCTGGCTTCTATTGCACAATGCATCAGAATGAGTTTCTTCTCTCTGTTGTATCTCAATAACCAGATACACCACACAGTAACTGAATTACATCTGATTGATTCAGCACTGATGTCCATTAGGTATATTTAAAAAGCCTCCACTGAAAGTGTTTTTAGCAGTGGTTATGTACTCACACACAGATGCTTGGTCAAGTTCCAGCAGACACTCTGACATTCATTCATCTACATCAAAGCTTAACATTCAGCTTATTTTTTTTAACCATACACATTAAAAAAAACAAAAAAAAACTGGCGTGAGTAAATAGAAAACATAGAGCAGTGCAGCTCCCTTTTTGTAAAACTAAAAGAATTAAAGAAAAAAGATCATTGGTGATTAGTCATGATGACAGGCCACTGCTAGGAGTGTTCTTCTCATTTGCTCTGGCCTATACGCTGGCTCAGAAACAGAACTGTGCAAGTTACAAAGAATTTTTTGTAGGTTTTAGAAAATAAAGGTTTTTAAGGAGGACCTGGAGAGAGAGCACTTACGGCTAATATAATAAGTTCTGAAGAAAAGATGAAAAGTTTAAAACCAAAAAAGTACCAAGATCATTCCGATCATCAGAACAGTGTCGTTATAGGGAAGGGTGTCATGAGGTCTCACTGTGCCTGGGTCACTTTCAGATGGCTGCCTCGTTGATGGCTTCTCCTGAACAACACTTTTGAGCAAAAACAACCTTTGGAAATAAAAAAAGCATCAAAAGGCTTCTGCTTCTATTGATTCTTGCTTCTCGAGGTCTTTGCACACTAAGAACAAGATGCACGAATACAACAAACAGTCTGACGTAAAAACCAGAGGACAAATAAACAGCAGTTGGAGGTTTGCAGCTTCGTCTCACACTAAACCTCCATTACAGCTCCACAAAAAGTGATTATCGCCACATTGATTTGCTTGGGTTTTGATCCATAAGGTCTTTTGACTTTGTCGGTTTATGATGTCCGATACATCCTACATGCTCTCTCCGCTCAGCAGGTCTCCGGGAAGCAAGGTGTTAATTGGGATGGGGCTGCCGATTACCCTGGCATCATCTCCGTTTGGGGGAGCCCATAAACTGGAGTACTGCGGCACGCCGCCCCACAGCATGTCGCCTCCGTTTCCACTGCTGCTGTTCCCGGTGCTGCAGACTATCTTAGTACCTCCTCCACCCCCGCTCCAGAGGCCTGTGGGGTGGCTGGCTGCAGGGTTGCCCAGCCGGGGTTGATTGGAGCCTGGTGCTGGGCTGGCCTGCCAGCTGGTGGTGGGGGTAAGGGACTGGCCCTGTGCAAAGAAGCGGTTCACATCGTCCTCACCGGCAAACTCTGCCAGGATGGTAGTGTTACCCAGCACACACCTTGAGTGACAGACAAATAGTTGGAATGGATTCAAGTATTAAATAGTTTTCTGGATAACACATAAAATCAGTTTGAAGAGAGAAAGACATTCATCTAGAGCAGGGATGGGCAAACTCGGTCCTGGAGGGCCACTGCCCTGCAGAGTTTAGCTCCAACTCTAATCAAAAACACCTGAACCAGCTGAATCAATGCCTTCAGGATTACTAGAATGCTACAAGGCAGGTGAGTTTTATCAGGGTTGAAGCTAAACTGCAGAGCAGAGGACCGAGTTTGCCCATCCCTGATCTAGAGGGTAGATGTAGGGTTCGAATTTAGGAAAAAAGGAAGAAATGTACGACTAACACTATTAATCCTAAATGAAAGCTGTTCTGGAACATTCTATGGAAGTACTCAGAGAAGTATGAAGTAGTAGAGCTTGTAGTCTTACATGTGCAGGGATTTCTGGGCTTTGGCGGCCTCCTCCTTGGAGCTGTAACGTACGACAGCATTGCCCTGTGTCAGGTTCAGATGGAAGGTAATGAGAGGGCCATGCTGCATGCACAGAGTCCGTAGGGTGGAGCCGTCAATCTGATGCACACACAAAGATATATTATTACATTTGGTATTATTCATATGCAAGTGCAATTTAAGTGGCCGTTCAAACAGAATGTGTTCTTGCATTTAAAAACATGCATGGAATAGTAAAAAGAAAGTGCAGAGCAGACTGCAAGGGTTTTGAAATGTGCTTTTAGGAGGCATTTCTTTTCTGGAATTTTCTGGAATACACTACACAGCTTTTAAAATATGATCAGATCATACACTAAGCAACTGAGGATTACACACTACTACAACACGCCTTGTTGCAAGGAGGAGAATGACAAATAAAAACAATATGTGTTCTAAAATCAGCTCAAAATATGTTATCCTCAGCTGGATGGATTCATAGTCAGAAGCTGTGTTCATAGTCTGTGTCTATCATACACTATGCGATTGTCTGTTAAATTTGTCAACTCTGACTTCCCAATATCAGCAGACTGGCTCTGACTTTCGGTAACTAGCATTAACTCTGTTAACATAACATGTTATCTTAAAATGTGGTACTCATGTGAGAGATACTGAAAACATTTCATTTCATTTCATTCGATTTATCGTCACAAAAACATTGAAAAACTGACATTTTGCAGAGGTCAAAAACGTCTGTCTAGTGCATCTTTACATAGAAGAAGTATTAAAAACTAGTGCAGTGCAACATGAGACTTGAAATAAACAAAATATATGTACTGTAAAAACTAATATGATATCTGAATTATTTATTTATTTATTTTTTTTAAGTATTAAAAACGTTTTTGCTCTATGCACCTGAGGAGTGAGGTTTCTCAGCACCAGCCAGCTGCTTCCTCTGTTGGGACTGTCAGTGCTCCAAGTTCCCCCTTCTGTAACAAAAAGAAAAGATTAGCCTGGAAAAACATGTTGCAGCTGAGCATATTTTCCCTTAAATTCTTGACTTCTGACCATTTGCAACATTAAACACACAACATTCATACAGACAAGGAGAGGGGTGACTGTTCGGCCACACTACAGAAGCACCTTATAAGTAATTGGTTTTACTGTTTGTCTCACAATGGTGGACTGGGGATTACCAGATGAGTAAGAGCTGGTCCAGCCCTGGCTGAGGCCAAGGGAGTTTCCTCCCCAGGTAGAAGAGGGCTTGGTGTTGGTCAGGCCTGGTGGGGGGCGAGAGGGAGCACTGGAGTTACGTGTCCCTGGGGAAACCTTCCATAACTCATGAGATAACGACGCCTGTGTGTGGGAGATGGGTCCAGAGGACCAGGTAGACTTCATCTCCAAGAGTTTACCTGGAAAGACAGAGGAGGGGAAGAAAGAGAGGGGCAAATGAATAACAGAAGCAGGTATAGTCACCATTCATCACTGCCTTTAAGTCTTTGCCTCTGCTTTAAAAAAAAAAAAAATGTTATTCTAACTTCATTCTTGCTGTAAAGAAATTTCAAACTTCTTTTTATCCCCTAAACGAAGACAATACTTTAAATAAGTTTAATGTCTCTGACCATTATCAGTATAACAGAACAAGGGAGAATGTGGGTTTTAGGAGAACACACTCTAACACACACTTTGTGAGGGACCTCTCCAGGTGTAAGGACGGGGGTCAAATAAAGGTAAGCAGGTCTAGGGTGTGGGACATGGGCCGTTTAGGGTTTAGGGCTGTACCTGGGTTGTCAGCATCCCTCTCGTTCTGAGAGGATGGACCAAATGAATTATATGCACTGACTGACCACTCACTCGAGGAAGACAGAGTCCCACTCTGAGATGGGGACGAGGCTATTATGGCCGTTTGTCACAAGTGGACAGCAAAAGGGGGCAGAAACAGTGAAATACATTTACTATGTAATGCTCATTATTATAGTGAGTATAACATTAATTAAAAAGTAAAAGAGTTCAACATTAATTTAACAGTAAACATTTGAAGTAACAATCTCTGTTGGTCTGTTATAACTTCTGTCATATGCTATCAATCGTCCCTCACCTCCAGTCCTGTCACGTAACAGGTAACGATTCACATCTTGTATGTTGGTGTTGATGGTGGGGCCATTTGGAACACTTCCTGGGGTCATGTTGGGGTCATTCTCAGGGTCAATGTTCTGCAGACCTTTCCATGGCACCCCAGGGCAGAATTCTGAGAGAAAGCAAGAACAAATTGGTTTTCACTGTATCTGGTAAATGTATATTATATATATATATATATATATATATATATATATATATATTTAAGGCACCAAAATAATGTCTGGTTGCATATTGATGATAATTACAATATTCTATTACAATTTACTCGAGATTCAATGCCAATAATCTCTGTGATCAATAGCGATAATATTGTTTTTAAATTATAATATGCCACTGAAGCTCACCTGGAGGCCAGTTGATATTGGAGCCACTAGAAATTTTCTCATTGGGACTTTTGCCCTGTGTCCAGCTCTCCGGAGGCACCAAGGTGCTGGTGGGGGATTCAGAGCTTGACATCAGATTGTATGGGCTGAAGGAATCTTCCATGGCGCTCTTTCCGACAGGCACATGGGACTGAGCAGCAGAGATTGCACCTACACCAAAAGAACATTCTCTTTAATCACAGGAAGTTCTACCCACAAACCTCACATAATAAAATATTTAGAGACTAAGCAACCCAAACTCAGATATATACTTTGATGCCCAATATTTGAACTGTATATACACAATATTTTGCCTCTCTAAACATATTCCATCTTCAAGGATACTGTCTGAATAATAAGATTCAAAATTACAGGCTTGAGATTTTGTCCTCAGCTGAACTCACTTCAGTAAACTGCTGCGGTTTGGCTGGACTTACTGTTCAGGCAAGTTTTACTGAGAACCAAAGCCAAAGAAGGATAATATTTTAAATGGCCCTGCTGACTCAGAGCAAAAATAACTCAGGAATGTCTGCAAGCACTTAACTTGACAGTTAGTTTGGTCTGTCCTTTTGAAATGCATAAATCTCAGGGACAGAGGTGTGACTCAGTGTCTGGAGTTTGATGTTTGATTAAAGATACTGCTGTGTTTTCATTGGGTGGAATGTTGTTTGCGGAAGTAAATGTCTTTAAAAGTGATGTTAGACCAAGAGGTTAGCATATGCTTGTCTTGACATTATAGATTACATTGTAAAACTTCTGTCTGTGACAGCACAAATTCAAGCCCATAATATGTTTGAAGTAGTGAAAAAAACTAATACCATGCTTATTGATGTTTGCCTCCATGTGCTGAGCGCTAGCCGTCATGGAATCTATGGAATTTGAATGAGTCCACTGTGAGAGCCGGGATTGAGGCTGAGGAGGGTCTTTCAGAGATAGACCTCCCCCCTCCATACAGTTTACATTAATGTTCGGGTTCAAACCAGCTACATGGGGTGACAGAAAGACAACAGATTAATACACATTCATACTCTCTCACACACAAACCCACACACACACACACAAAAAGAAAGAAAAAACAAACGACAAGATCCAAATAATTAAAATAAGCTACTTTGTCAATGAATGAATGAATAATAATAATAATAAAAAAAAAAAACAATTACAAACAATGCTGTTATTACGATACACAGAAGTATGAGCTCAACTACGAGCAACTACTATAAAAAAAAAGTTTACACTTTGATTTAAGGTGTCCTTGTTACAGTACAATTGTACAATTAATTACTAAGTAATATTAATTAACAACATAACCTACTACTGGGTTACGGTTTGGTTCAGTGTTAGTTACATGCAATTAGCATAATTTATTGTTATCACTATAAGTACATGTAATATGTATAACATGGACACTGTAAAATAGTGTTACCCAAAACACACAGCAAGCTTAAGCATGCAGCTTGTTCTCTTACAGAGTGTATAAGGGCTGAAGGAGTTTGGAGAAGACTGCTGCTCTTTGGTCTGCAGGTCTGAGACGGAGAGGCCTGAAGTCTGAGGGTGACCCGTGAAGGTGTCCAGGCTTGCCTTACCAAGGTTTGTGTGCAGGCCGGTGTGAGAAGAAGGTGGAGGATGTTGCTGTTTCATAAGCAGAGTCTGGGCCAGCTGACGCTGGTGCTGCTGGATCTGCTGCTGCATGTTTGTGATTGTACGTGCAACCTGAGTGAGAGAAGGACAGTGTTAATCTTTTTTCATTGTATATGGAAATTAACATTATTTGTCATAGTCATCAAAAGATAAGCACTAACTAATATTTCAGGACTAGAATTAATGTAACTGTAAAAAATATCCCCCATTTTTTTAGGCCTAGTAAAATTAGTGTGTGTGTCATACTTGCTGCTCTTGTTGTTTGATGGAACCAGAGACATTACGCTGAGCCTGCATCATTTGCTGCTGAATCTGCAAACGCTGATATGCCTGACAGAGAAAGAAAAAGACATAAGGTGAGTAAGAGAGGAACATACAGAGAAATATAGAGAAAAAGAAATAAAAAGAAAGAGAAATATTGTTCAGAAGGCAGATGTGGTCATTATTTAGACAGTAAGCAGTATCATCTCACTCCCTGAAGACAGGCCAGTGGGTAGACAACAAATAGCTGGTATTCATTGGAAACAGCAGAGCAGGAGAGTGAACTGTGTGACTCACCACCTGCAGTTGTTGTAGTTGGTACAGCAGGGTCATTTGTTGAGGATTTATTGGTGAGGTTAAAAGTGCAGGATTCAGACCAATGTTTTTTGCCGCAAACTGTAAGAGCTGTGCTTGAACCTATTGAAAAAAAAAACAAACGAAAAAACAAAACCAACATTTGAAATTAAATTAAAATAATAATAATAATAATAATGAAAGAAACACAGATTTGTGCAAAGGAAAAGCAAGGAAATCTGACCTTTTTGTCAATGTCACAAATTTGCTTTTATTAGAGACCTCCAAAATCTTAAATATCGCTAATTCATTTTACATCAATGATACCTCCAAGAGTAACCAAGAATTTACACTCAGTTTCAAAATGGCCTTGTACCATAAACATTCCTAATTTATAATATATTTTTTTATTTATTTATTTTTTTTATTTTGCATAATGATAATAATAATGATAATAATAATAAATTAACATGAAGGCCAGGGTTGGAAATTAACGGGGCGTGGGAAAGAAATGCTAATCCCAACCCTAACCCTAAAATCCAAAATGAATAAAAATGCCCCCAAAAATCAAGATATGGAAATGACCCTTTGTGAATTCTTGTTTTTATTTAATTATAAAAACATGTATTTACAATATTCATAACTTAAACAATAGCAATATCAAACATGCTATAGAGTACTGTTTTCTAAGAACATCAGTAAGATAACGTGTGATTTTGATTTTACATAACAATAAATGACCTTCAATAAACATGAAGTTAAAGGTGGGGTAAGTCATTTTTCAAAAAAACTGTTTGGAAGTTAGTCGGGCCGACACTAACAACAAGCTTGTAACCAATCAGCATTAGGGGGCGTATGACAGTCGATGAGACAGTAAGAGCAAGAGGGAGATCTGAAGAGAAACAGAAAGAGAGATGCAGAAAGAGAGATGAGACAATACAAAAGAGCTCAAAAGAATATCACTGGAATGAGGGGTTTATGACTGGGCAAACACTTTAGGACCCATATACTTATTAGAAAAGCTTTCCAGAGCTGGAGAGGGCTAAGCGGGAAGGCCTGAAAACAGACCCGGAGGCTGCTTTGATTCCGCTTCACATGTGAGTAACACTGGGTTTGAGTGTCATTGAATGTCTGGAGCTGCTGTGCTGTTGGTGACTAACAACGAATTCTTGTTTGTATTTACTCTTGTGTACTGTACATTCATTTTTTGTGCTTCCTTGTCATTCGTTGTCATCATCTGCGCTTTTTTTCGTGAAGGATTTTTGTTGTGCGTCAGCTGTGATAAACAGACATCCACTTGCATTGTGTGTGTAACAGTGGCCAGCTAGTGAGAGCTGTGCAGTTAAACCACTGCACACTGACGACCGCTAGAGAATGCGGTGTTTGACGTCATTGTTAGTGCACTCGCCTGCCAGCAGCGATCGGGCCAGGGTTAGAGACCAACTCGGAGTAGGGTGGTTAGGATTGGAGGGTGAGTTTTGGAGGCAGAGCAATGAAGAGAGGGGTGGGTTTGTTTGGGTTGATTTCAAATATCAACAATGTCCAACAGCGTTTTTGGAAAATGGCTTATTTATGAAAATAATTCCAAACAAAGTCACAGCAGAACAGTTGTGCTTCTCAGAGCAAGATCCGATTTCAAAAGAATCTGTAGAGTAGAGATGCACCGATTGCAATTTTCTTGGCCGATTCCGATTTCCGATTTTTGTTAGTGAGATCGGCCGATACCGATTTTTGCCTATTCCGATTTTCTTTCTAAGAACTATAATTGACAACATATATAACTTCAATGCAAAGTTTTATTTTCATTAAAAAAAAAACAAAAGTAAAAGTCAGTAATAAAATATAAACAGCTCAAAGAAATGCAATAGAATAAAGAGAGCTATGAAACTAAGTTTTTTGGGTTAACTGGGTTTCTATTCAGGTAAGAAATACTACAGAAATTAAAGTAATCAAATGTAAAATAACACATTCAGTATTATTTTACATTGGTTACCTTAATTTCTGTAGTCTTTATTGTAAATATTAATACAGATCAATTCTTACCATTAAAGTTATAAAACGTATTCAGTCAAGAGCAGAAAGTGATTTTCTTTGTCTTTTGTTCTTTGATTAACCTGACAGACAGCACCAGGAATACTGGACTGGTGTCCTTTTAAGAGTTTATGAACGGTGTTCAACGGACCCAATACTGTTAGACACAACAAGGGTTCACTAACGATTCAAAACTGACTGTGTTTATCTGAATGCTCGCCAAGATTGCCTGTGCCACTGGTTTTGACATACTTTTGTATGTATTTGACAGTTTAAGCGCAGGAAGGCGCTTATTTTGGTACTTGTGACTCTGTTTGATTTCTGTCTCTGTTTGAGACTGAGCGTGGCTTGTTCGCTTCACTGATATAGATCAGTGGAGCGCGCGCTTTCGGTGTGAGCGCGAAACTGCGGGAATGACTAAAATTATGCGCAGTAAGCACTATTTAACCAGAGCGAATGAGACGAGTGAGAGAGAGGAGGCGCCCGCGCGGGTGTGTGTCACTGACTTCACCGTGACAGAGAAGAGAGCGGGAACGCGCGTTTGACGTTATTGCCTGTGCTGCTGGTTACAAAAAAGATCGGCTC
Organism: Megalobrama amblycephala; assembly: GCF_018812025.1. NCBI lineage: Eukaryota > Metazoa > Chordata > Actinopteri > Cypriniformes > Xenocyprididae > Megalobrama > Megalobrama amblycephala. The sequence continues at coordinate 55,043,630 of NC_063050.1, forward strand.
GGAATCGGTAAGAAGTGAGACTGATCGGCCGATCACCGATCCGGGCCGATCATGAGGAAAATCGTCCGATCACCGATCCGGGCCGATCATGAGGAAAATCGTCCGATTCCGATCCCTGGCAGATCAATCGGTGCATCTCTACTGTAGAGTTAATGATTCAATGACCTACCCACTTGCTTTGTTCCTGAATGAATCAGCCATTTTGAACAAATTGGCTGAATTAATGATTCAATGACACGCTCAATAAGAAGTGACTTTCCTTTTCTTTTTTGGCAGTTGTAGTTTAATATTCTAAAGTATAAGTTTTCCATCAGTTCATATTTTTATATTCTATATCTCAAAATTGTATGTTTGAACCATTAATCTCTTAACATTATTTATGCAAATGTAAATGCAGTGTAAATGCATTCATGCAACCTCAAATTCACTGGAATTTGAAATGTTAAGTGTAATTTCTACCACCTGAGGGGTGAGAAGCTGAGGCACTTGAGCACGTAGAGTAGGCTGGGTGGAGCTAAGAGGTGGCACTGGTGGCTGAGGGGGCGGGGCCTGCTGCTGCATGACCCGAGTTTGTGCTGCTCCGTTAGTGCCAAACATTCCATTCTGCATCTAGGAAACAGAGAGTAAGGGGGACAGTAAATTCCAGATCTATTTCAGCACAAATGTAACAGAATCTATCTAACAATTAAATTTTTATTTTAAAAAAAGGATGTGCTTTTAACATTGACCTGAACACAATGTCATATTTTCCTACCGCTTTCAGATTAAAAATAAATAATTAAAATAAATAAACTACATCAAGAAATTAAAGAGTATTTTATGTTTCAGTGTTTATATAGCGCTTATGACATGAAAAATAACTTAATTTCACCACTTCAACCTGACAGAATTGGCTTATAAAACAAGTAAAAATTATGCAAACTTCACATCAAATGGTAGGGCATGATATCAGACAATGCAGATGCATAGACTAGGTTAAATACTTGCATCTAGGCTTAAAAACTACTGTGTGCAATGCCCTGTGCAGATATTTCACAACACTCACCTGTCTGTTGTTCAAGTTTTGCATGGACAGGCCAGAGGAGACCCCACCCAATCCATGGCTAGGGTGACTGCTATTGGCCAGTGGGAGCTTGAGGCCAGTAGAAGGCATAAACGGTGAGGTTGAAGCATCATCTGACAGCCTGCCATCCTGAGAGACCAGAAAATATATTTTAAAAAGTAATTGAAAAATTTACTAGATTATTTTTTTCTCCCCTTCAGTCAAGAAAAAAATTATTGGACTTTTTTCTCCAATTTGTTCAATCAAATAAATTCTCATAAAAGCTTTGAGACAAGGCTATACCTTGTCCAGGAAGGGGGCACGATCCAGTGAAGGGTCTTTGGAGAGGTTTGTGGGTCGGCACACCATGGGCCTATTCATTCCATTACTGTAGTCCGACATGCCCATCCCCCGTTTGTCCAGTTCAGTTTTCTTCTCCAACAAAGCGCCTAGGGAAAGGCAAGTACAAAATCAGTGTTCCAGACCAAGATCATATGACTCATCGCATGTCTGTCTGCTGTTATGGGTTAACTTCAAAAGGAACTACATACTCATGGCCTGATCCAGATTCATATTGTTGCTCTTCAGGGCTTCTTCTGCAGGATCCTTCTGTAGCAGGCAAAAGAAAACGAACTGTTATCCTACACAATTATTTATTTTACAAGTACTGTTAATGATGGAAGTGACATATCTTTTCAGAATAAATAGGTTTTAACATACTGGAAAACCCATGTCTGTAAGCTGCTTGATAAGTCTGGTCATGATCCAAATGTCATCCTGCTTGTTGGAGACCTTGCCCTATAATGAATAAACAGCACTACATAAGGCAATAACCTACAATATAAAGCAAATAATATATACATATATGGGTCAAAGGGGTTTTCAAGCATCAAAAAAATAAAAGTGTAATACAGCTTTAAATTTAATTTCCCCCCCCCTGTACATTAGAATGTGTTCTGTTCAATTTTATATTTTTCTAAGCAAAACATTGCAATTATGCTAACAATGACAATATTCTCTCCCCTTTTAGCAAAAGTAATTCAAAGTAACAAACCATGGTTATTAAGTGTAACAGATATATTTATGTAAAAATGTAACAATATACTTATTCTGACCAGTACTTATTAAAATATATAAAAGAATATGTGATTATACTAAATTATATTATATTTGAAATGATTTTCACTTCCTTACAAAAACTTATTGCTAACAAATGTGTAAAACCCAGTGGTTTGAAAGATACTGGCAATGTATAAAGATTTTAAAAATTACAATTAATTAGTATTTGGGGGCTGCACTGTGATCTTTAAATTGAGTCTTTTAAAATGTCATCAAATGATTCTTGTTTTAAATATGCTTGACAAGATTTATTGATATATAAACTATTGTTATACTGAAGAACATTTTAGTGGGTGTCTTCTGTAAATCATGGTAAAAATGTATGATGGTCATTATGTTTTTAGTATTAGTCTGTATCATTAAATTAGTTTTAATAATATCCCTGAGTAAATGACGGCAGCAGAATAATAAATAATAAGGATTTTATTCTACTGTTCTGATGCACCCTTCCATGCTTTCTTAGCGTGTCACTTTGTTTCTGACTTGCTTGGCCCCAAAAATTACTGCTTGCTTCTATATTTATGAATACGTTTTGTTTGCCAACATAAATTACATTATCAGGATGGGTAAAATGGAAAAATAAAGTGAAAAAAGTAAAGTGGAAAATCCCCTCAATGGCCTCTCTTGAACTCTGTTCAGAAATATTGATAAGCTATTATTCTGAAAATTGCAATCCTCAATATCTTTCTTGTTTCCTTGCTAAAGGCCTGTTCACACCAAGTACGATAACTATAACGATAATGATAAAGATACAGTTATATATAAATACAATATAAGAATAGCAGAGTCCACATCACAACTATACTGATAACGGCACACTGGCACAGCGAAATGATATCTTTAGAGCAACTTTCTGAACGTTTTTTTTTTTTTTTTCCTCCAGCTGATGAACGAGCCAATCAGAGTCAATTCCGCTTTAAAGAGCTCGAGCATTTAACGCAGCAGATGACAAAACTTCAGCGCGCTTAGAATAAACAAAGCTTTATTGTTCGCTGATGTGGAACGCTAATATAGTTATGGTTATGGTTATGTTTATATTTATCATTCTTGGTTTGAGCAGGCCTTAAAGGGATAGTTCACCCAAAAATAAAAAAAAAATTCTGTCATTTACTCACCCTCAAGTTGTTCCAAACCTGTAAAAATGTCTTTGTTCTGTTGAACACAAAGGAAGATATTTTGAAGAAAGTTTGTAACCAAGCCGCTTTGGGGCACCATTGACTTCTATAGTAAGGAAAAAAAAAAGAAAATACTATGGAAGTCAATGGTGCCCCACAACTGTTCAGTTTCCCACATTCTTATACATATCTCCCTTTGTGTTCAACATAACAAAAAAAAAAATGTATACAGGTTTGGAACAACCTGAGGGTGAGTAATTTTTGGGGTGAACTATCCCTTTAAAGGTGCCGTAGAATGGAAAATTGAATTTACCAAAGCATAGATGAATAACAAGAGTTTCAGTACATGGAAATGACATACAGTGAGTCTCAAATACCATTGTTTCCTCCTTCTTATGTAAATTTGATTTGTTAAAAAGACCTCTGAAGAACAGGCGAATCTCAACATAACACCAACTGTTACGTAACAGTTGGGATCATTAATATGTACGCCCCCGATATTTGCATATGCCAGCTAATGTTCAAGGCATTAGACAAGGGCAGCCAGTATTAACGTCTGGATCTGTGCACAGCTGAATCATCAGACTAGGTAAGCAAACAAGGACAATAGCGAAAAATGGCAGATGGAGCAATAATAACTGACATGATCCATGATAACATGATATTTTTAGTGATATTTGTAAATTGTCTTTCTAAATGTTTAGTTAGCATGTTGCTAATGTACTGTTAATTTGGTTAAAGTTACCATCGTTTATTACTGTATTCACAGAGACAAGAGCCGTCGTTATTTTCATTATTAAACACTTGCAGTCTGTATAATTCATAAACACAACTTCATTCTTTATAAATCTCTCCAACAGTGTGTAATGTTAGCTTTAGCCTGTTAGCCATGAAGCATAGCCTCAAACTCATTCAGAATCAAATGTAAACATCCAAATAAATACTGTACTTACGCAATTAGACATGCTGCATGACGAACACTTTGTAAAGATCAATTTTGAGGGTTATATTAGCTGTGTGAATTTTGTTTATGCTGTTTAAGGCAGTCGCGAGCTCGGGGTGGGGAGCACGAGAATTTAAAGGGGCCGCAGCCTGAATCGGCGCATATTTAATGATGCCCCAAAATAGGCAGTTAAAAAAAATGAATTAAAAAAAAATCCATGGAGTATTTTGAGCTGAAACTTCACAGACACATTCAGGGGACACCTTAGACTTTTATTACATCTTTTGAAAACACGCTCCACGGCACCTTTAAGAGTGCCGCCCAAGCTACTGGGTCTGTATTTACTTTTTTAGCTTTTTGGCTTTTTACAGTGCATAGCAACTCTCTCTGTTAATGGCCATCTAAATTAAATCAATAACACAAATAAAACTATACAAAAATGCATTAAAATAGTAATATTTATTAAGTTTAACACATATTTGTCAGTACTAAACATTCCTCATTTATCTGTAATATAAATAAGATGCTAAAATTATCTATACAGTGATACTGTCATTCAGTGTAATGGATGACATTGTGGAGTAACAGAGAATTTGCATTACACTGAATGATGAAACTTCTACTTCAGCTTATATTGCAGGCTATCGACTGGCCACCTATATCAAACAGTTAGCCTGACCAGTAAAGTTAATAATTATTTACAACATTTACTCTTTTTTTCAAATAATCTAACAATAAAAGTGTTTTTTGGCATTTCACTGAATGACACGTTTTTTTGTAACTTAGGTTACCACACCATGAAAAGGTAAAATTATCAAATATTTAAGGGCAATAAACTCACTTTGCTGCAGCACCATACGGTCTTCAGGGTGCCTTTTGATGATGTCACAAACTTGTCTAAAGACTTGACTATCAGTTTTTTATATGATTTCAGACTGGCTTTTTGTTCCTTTTACACTGAATGACCTCTAACAAACTGCATATTCTGGAAAAAAGTCCCCTGGTTATTTCAATACTTAATAAAAAACAGTAAGACATAGTCCTTTAATATAACACAGCAAACAATTATTTGAAAATGCAAAGAAAACAAATATGTTTTTTAACTTTTTTGCTTATTTAAAGATGTAATGGTAAAATCATCAAGTCCGGACCATTAGCTGAATGACAGTTTTACACTTTGGAACATTACTTCACCCATATTTTGACATTTTATTTTCACGAAAGTTGTTTTTTTTTTTTTTTTTTATGTTTTTTTTTTTTTTTTATGTTCATAAAATCACTTTAGTAAATTTAATTCGATGCAGACATCAAAATGGTGATGTCTCATCTTTGACCCATACACACACACACACACACACACAGTATTTATGAATAAAATATTATTCAGAAAAAAATGTTTACATAAACCATATCTTAACCACACTTATGTGACACTGAGTATCCATTACAGGACAGAGTACTGATGGCTTTGAATGGCTTCAGTTACCCTTTGTGGGCCCTTCTTGGATTGACCCCAGGAGTTACAAGAGGAGTCTTGGGATGTGGGACTGTTCCACATGTCACCATCATCAGCATCCCATTGGCTGGTATTCATGCCAATCTCTTCCCCTCCAGATCCCCAGCCATCTTGCATAGGTTTAGGACCTGGAAAAACAATTGGACAAGACTGCTCATAACCAGGGCCATATAACACCATATTTGTATATACATATATATTTATATATACACATGTTGCTCATATACCAGGATCCACAGAAAAACCTTTAAGGTCACAAAACGGAATTGCATACATAATTGCTGCATCCAAAACTGAATACTTACCTACTATATATTATGCAAAAAACAGTACGAAAGCAGAGTAGTACACCCGGCTACATAGTATTCGAAAAACAGTAGGTGAAAAACACCCAGATAATCTACTACATCTGCCAAAATTCTGAAGTGCGCATTCGATGGGCACTTTACTATCCCATGAGGCCATAGGAGGAGTTATGAATGGCAATGAAGCAACGCAACTGACGCCATAGGTCACATGACAATGACAACATGGCGGATATAGTATGTCTGAATTTCATTCATACTTCATACATTCATACTATATAGAACTTTATCAACAGTTTGCAAAGCAAGTTTCAAACTAAATGTAGTACCAACTACACAGTATGTGATTTCAGATGCAGCGAATGACAGAGACAGTGAATGGCTTCCCAAACATTGCCCCTTTCTGTCATTGTTCGGATAAATAGATAGTTCTGCCCCAAACCCACACCACTGGTTGAGTCAGTGTTTCTATGTCAGGCTGGTTGGGATGTTAGGGCAATTATTTGAAAGTCCCAGAGAGCCACAGTTTTTACACTTTAGAATTTACTTGTCTCAGCATGTTACACTGGGATAGTATAAACTTTTTATTTTTTAACTAGAACTGGAGATTTATTCAACCACCAGAGGTCAGTGTAGTTTAACTTTATCATCATATTGCAACAAAAAAGTGAATTTAAGTATCAGCAATGACTTGAGTCTCCCCACTTTTGTTATAGCAAGTGCTTTAATATGAAGAGTTTTCTTTTATTTCATTACCTTCCTGACAGGGGCCTGATCCAGCAGGTGCATTTCCTCTGCCATAAGGTCCACTGGAGTCATGGGCACTTTCACCCCATCTTCCACATCCCTTAGTGGGCTGGCCCCAAGCTGAAGTGCCATTGTCCACAGAGGGGTTGGAATTGGCTGGCTCGCCCCATGAAGAGGGTTCTGGATTTGGCTGGACATTAGGGAGCTCTCCCCAGCCTGATACAGAATCAAACATTATCAGTATAATAACTTAAGATGAAGTATTTAAAATACAGAAAATAATATTTGGCACTTATGTCCAATTGAATAATCAAACAATCAATAGATAGATTATCAAAATAACTTAGTTGGTGTCTTTTTAATTTGTTCTTATAATACAAAAATGTGCACTGCATCAAATAGTCAAATTATTGAAATTATAACAGTCTACAGTCAACAATGGATCTAACACTAACTTTAATAATTTAAACAATTTTATTAATGTTCGTCAGATGTACAGAGGACTAAAACGAGCATTAGAAAGGGTGAAATATATGCATTGTCTCACCTGGGTTCCCCATGGGCACCCTGTTAAGAGGAGATTCACCTTGACTGGGTGAGCCATTGTTGTTGCTGCCATTGACATGGTTCTGAGTGGGACCTTGGCTGTGGTGTTGGTGATGGTTGCTGTTGTTGTTGTTGTTTGGCCCAGTGAGGCTATTACTGCTGCCATTGTTGCTGGTTCCTGAATGATTTTGGGAGTTATTCCTGTCCCACATGTTCACTCTCTTGCAGTAAGCATTGGGGTCACCCCAGGTGGAGGTCCCATCATCAATTTCCATTTTGCGACGAATAGAAGATGGAGATGGTTCTTCCCAGCCTGTGACCTCATCTCCTGGATCCTGGCGTCCTCCTGATGCCCAGCCAGAGTTGCTCTGTTTTACAGAATTTGGGCCACACCATGATCCAATGCCTCCAGCTCCACTGTTGCCACATGTGGATTCCTGAAGTTTTCCACCCCAACCTTGGGCTGAACCATTGGAATGTTGAGCATCACCCCAACCACCACCCTGTGCTGGTGCTGCTTTACCCCAACCTCTCTGGGTTTCCTTCCAGTTTCTGTTTTCAGGGTCCCTAGAGTTACTTCCAGAGCCGTCCTTCCGTATTTCTGAAGGGTCACCCCACTCTCCACTATTCCCACTGCTACTACTTCCCCAGCCTGAGGAAGTTTTGGGTCCATCACCCCAACCTTTTGTTTTTTTCTGAGAAGTACCATCATCCCAGCTAGAAGACTTTTCTTCAGAAGCCCAAGATTGGCCATTACAGCCATTGGTGTTGAGACCCTCAGAAATGGGATCGCCCCAGCCACACACTGATCCATTGGGAACCTTTTTATTTACAGGTGGTTCCCCCCATCCACCATTAGGATGAGTAGAGGCTGGGACCGATCCTCCCCAGCCTGAGTTTGCCGTGGCTCTGCAAGATCCCTCGCTCTTGCTTGTGTCCATTCTGGGAGGTGCATTAAGGTTGGGATTGGCAGATCCAGGAGGAGGTGGTGCAGGTCCAGTTAAAGGTGTGCTGGAGGAAGACCCCCAGACCTCAGCCCCTGCATCATTCTTTTTGTCTGGACTTTCTTCCATTTCCCAAACAGTGTGTTGACGAACTGGAGTTTGTCCCCAGCCTGAGTTACAGAGGACACGTGGGTCCAAGTCCTGCCTCGGCAGCAAAGGGGCCAAATCATCACTTGAGGACCTCTCTCTTCTTCTTGGGTGGCCCTCACTACTATCCCTGCTGCCCTCACTTGCTGGAGTATCAGGGCCCCAGGAACTCATTTGTTCTTGGGAAGGACCATCATTAGCATCCCACCCTGTACCGTCAGTGTTTGGCTGTTTGCTCCAGTCACCCCAGCCCCCACCACTGCTAGCTCCTCCCTGCCCCCAAGAGGAGACCCCTGCAGAATCCCAGCCAGAATCCTTTGATTCTCCATTTTTGGCATCTCTGTTGCCCCAGAAAGCAGTTCCATCTTCACTGGCAGGCTCAGTAGGTGACTGACTAAGGTTTCCTCTCCAGCTGTTCACTGGACTCATTGGCTCTGGTTTAGTGTTATTTGGTCCATCAGTTTTAAGGTTAGGAGGTTTCATGTTGAAAGATACATTTGTGGGAGACTGGTGCTGTTCTGGGATATCCGGGTTGCCCCATGCACAGTCCCCTACAAGGTTTCCATTGACACAACCAATGCTACCATTTCCAATGGTGCCGTGAGGTGGTGCCACTCCTCCTTGGCCACACATACTAAGAGAAAGTGAATTTGAGCAAACCATGCTACTAGGGCCTGACCCTACCCCAGGCCCCTCATGTCCAAGAGCTGGCCAAGCAGCAGGGTTGGCACTGGGGTTGAGGTTCAGATTAGAGGCACCCCAGCTGGACTGCCCTCTACTGCCCATGGGAAAGTCAATCTTTCCTTCTGAGACCCACCCTCTGGTAGGGCCACCTTGACTAGAGACCATACTAGAAGTGAGATTAACGCTGGCTTTGCTGATTGGGTAATGACCCTGCTGGCTAGCTCCTGTAGCCATGATAGTGCTACTACTGTTGCTGACAAACTCTGATGTGCGTTCAGCGTCCAAGGTGCATTCTGGTGTCTGCTGGCTCTTGCCGTATGTAATGGAAGGCCAAGCGTCTGAGTTGTTATGGTTAATAATCACTTTATCCTGGTTGCCGCTGCTGCTGCTGCTTTTGGTGACTGGGATGTTCCAGTGACAATTCTCATTCTGGGCTCCGAGGCCACTTTGATGGGGAAGTCCTGTGAAACAAATACACAGGGTGTATTTTATTATAGCGAAAATGGCTTAAAAAAAAAAAAAAAAAAAAAGGTACAGGACATCATTTATGTATCTTAAAATAAAACTATGGGCAAGGGATATATTAATTTTAGCATTTATTTTCATTTTAGCATCTCCATTATTGAAAGGAAATCTGAGGTGGAACAGTGTTCATTTTCTGGAATAAAACCAAGTCTAGCCTGTCATCCATCATTCCGTGTGGTCTGCAAGTTCCCCACAAAAATCAAGCTTCATCAACATGTTCCACAGATACTCAGATGATGCTCTCTCTCTCTCTCTCTCTCTCTCTCTCTCTCTCTCTCTCTCTCTCTCACACACACACACACACACACACATACACACACACACACACACACACCCACACACACAGCCTTACTTCTTTCCAGCTATAATCAATCATGAGCCAGCAGATAATCGATGGTGTGTAAATTATGGTATGAGAGCAGAAAGAGGGCATTGATCTGCAATGCAAAAGCAACTGCACTCTCCACAACCACTGAGAGTATTCATCCTAAAAACAGTACGCATATGTATTATCCATTCCCTTAAAGGGTCATGTGGCAGTTATATGTTCACTAAATAAATTAAATTAAACATGGTGCCCATGACTAAAAACCATTAACCAATTAACCAAGCTCCAAAACATTTTGATATTGTGGAATCTGAGACAACACAAGCAAATACATATGCATATGACTGCCTCTAGAACAAGACATTGACAAAGAGGTATACACTGACAAAAAGTTACATCATACATCATCACACCACAGGCCCCACCCACTGGCGTTCAGTTGCTTATCAGCTGACACCTGTCTACACCAGATGCGAGCACCATATCAAAAATAAATAGAATCCATTATAATCATTGATGCTGTCGACACTGGATACAGAATACAGATACCCGTTCAGTTTCTGACATAATCGATGTGCTTGAATCTGCTGATGACAGGAAAAAGGGAAAAGTGAAAGAACGTTTGCTTTGACGTGTCCTATTTAAACACAATTTTTTTAATTTTTATAAGGCATAAAGAAACAGAACAGTGAAGGAAATTCTAGGTCTAATTCTAGTTGGGAAATAATCATTTTGGTACTATTTGCAAATAATATTTGTATTAATTTGCATAAATATGCACATATATACTTTTATTTGTATGCGTAAAATGTTAAAACAGTGGCGTAACTTTTTTTTAAAAGTAAGTGGGACAGGAGTGTGTTTACGGGGTGGGGAGTTGCTAATACAATGCTATATCAGATATGTACAATAACAGTTGTAGAACAATAAAATAACATTACGCTGTCCAGAAATCAACTTCAATAGTACAATGAGAACTGTTTAATGTGATAGCCTCATTCTTACATCTACTACATCTGTGATACAATATTTAGTCTAGAGATACTTCATGTTAGTGAATAAATACATAGATCCGCAACTAGCATACAAATTCCCTAGTGGTCTAGTGGTAGAATTATTGTCAAAGGTTCCGGGTTCTAATCCGCCCTCGTATAGAGTGTTTTTCCTCATTAAAATCAAAGGTGTTCATCAATGATTGTATATCAAGAGCAGCAACATGTTTGCGTGCATTCTGTTTTGTGATTTCACTGGAAAGAATAGAGTCTCCACAACGACATTAAGTGGAAGATTGACACACTCGTCTGTGTGAAGACAAAAGAATTAAAAGAATTGTTGCCAAACATAAAACATAAAAGTTACTGTTACTACTGTACAACTGCTAATGTTAGCTGCCTGCACAAAATGTCAAAAACATTTTGAACATGGCAAAGAAACAAAAAGAAAAACAAAGACAAACTAAAAAAAGAAACCAAGCGTTTCTTTTTTGATGGAGTTCAGGCAATCCAGCAACCCATTCTCCTGTAGCCAGGCACTCTCAGGGACGCCATTTTATCAGAGCTGAAATGCAGCCAAGAGAACAAGGCTGCTGTCTACAATTCTGTTTCTCTTGCTTTTATTCCCTTTTCACTTTTTTCTCACACATCCTCCTCTGCTTGCTCTTATGACTAATATTGTATTCGCTCTCCCCATGGAGAGAAAAGAAAGAGAAGAAAGACCGCATGATCAATTCATAACACACAAGGCAGTGGCTTTTTCCCTTTACCTTGTTACTCAAACATCCTGGACAAAACAAAACAAAACAAAAACAAAACAAAAGAGGCATGAAGGAGGCATGAACAGGCAGGAAGTGGTAGTTTGTACACCTAAAGAGTGGCTCCACATGACTAGTCTGAGAAAAGCCAGCAAGATAAATGCTGCAACCATCCGTTATTCAATATTATTTTACTCTGATGCCAACAAATTTCTGCAGCTGCTGTGTCTGAGAGTTTTTATGTAGCAAGTTGTCTCTGTCTGTACTGCCAATGCATTAAATAGTACCCTTCATTTGCTTAATTATTTGTATTTTTGTTTTTCATCCTGGTGAATGCCCAGAAAGGAGAATTTCCAAACTTAAATTACACCAGATGCAAAAGAGAGGAAAAAAAAAGTTCAACTACAAATTTTGAATTTCATAAAACATTTGCTTTATTACAGTCTACAATTACAGCTTCCCGGTGCCAGACTTTCTCTAGGCAAAGTCTCAGTGATGTATAAGACTATGCTTTTGTCTGAAAATAATTTCCTTTCATACTAATTCTGTTCTCTGGATCAAAGGTCTTGCTTCTTCCCAAGAGTAAAATGGCAAGCACGTTTTAAATGCTCATCAGTCATGTTTTCCACTTGATCAGATCACAGTGTTTTCTTAAAAGGGCGCTGAGAGAAAGGAGAAAGAAATAGACTGAGTGACAGAAAAAAAAGAGAGAGACAGAGACAGACCCAGACGGGTATCAGCTGGGGAGACACCGTGCTAATGAAGCCACAGAGGGGGCTGGCATGTGAGACGAGACCACCTCTAGTTTTGACATGGATGAGATCACATCGGTAACATAACTCAAGCATCACTCTGCTATTTTAGCATGTCATTGCCTTTATACCTGCCTTGCTAGGACTGTTTTTCTATTAAAAGCAAAACAAAAGAAAAACAAACAAAAAAAAAAACATCCATTTTAAAACACTATTATAGCTAAAGAGATTCAGATGGACATCTTTGACAGTTGACATCTTTAAGTGTCCAGTTACAACATTTATATTTCTGAATTTTGGCAGATGCTTTTAAAGCAACTTACACTGCATTCAAGATACACATTTTATCAGTTCTTGCTTTCCCTGGGAATCTAACCCAAAATTCTGGCACTAATATGCTCCACTGTTTAAGCTAAAGGAAGGGGGATTGTTCAATTAAGATGCCATGTGAAAAATACAAAATAACTTTTAAAAACCTGTTGCAAAATATTTGCTCAAGCTGTTTTTGAATGCAGGAATGCCTTTTATGTAAATGCTCCCAAGAAATGTGTCTGATCATGGTCAGGTAAAGCTGAAACCATACAGACCAATTTCTTGACTAGTTATTAAAGTAAAACCATTAATAAGGACAAATATGAAAATAAGTATTTTTGCACAACCCAAAATAAAAATGTTGCTGTTTAAAAAAAAATAGTTTGTGATTTCAAATGTCAAACAAATTAACCATGTTCTCAGCTTAACCTGGATTTTTAATGGTGTCTGAATCCCAGAAACGCATACATTTAACATATTTATTAGTAGAAAATCAAATGCATATGAAACAGTGAAGACAATAATGATCCAAGTGTTGACAAAGCCATTAGGAGTCATGAAACAGCTGGTGAGCCCATGTTCCCAGGGATGCTGAGTCCCCTCTGCTCAAGCTTTGCTTTTCCACCTGCCGTTAAACCAGATTGGAGTGAATCGCAAACACTCCCAGGCATCAACGAGAGGGATGTAGAGGAGGGGGTCAGTAAACAATAATTGGAAAAAAACACTAGAGAGAGAGAGTCCCTCAACCATGTCGCTCCCATGACCTCAGGCTTACAATGACACATAAGAGGTCAATGCCAGGCTTTGTTAGGGTGTAGCAGGGTGGGAGACACAATCCCCCAACCTTTAAATCATAGTCCCTGTGTACATCTACATCCCAGCTGGGCAATGAGGAGGATGAAAATTTCACTCTATTAAGACAACCAATGACAAAAAAACACCACAATTTATCTCTAATCATACCTGATATTGGTCAAGTGAAAAGCCTATCAAAATAAATAGAGTCTCTCCATCAAAAACAGAACATGATTCTCACCCGTGTGCCGTTTGCTGGTGGGCGTCTCAGGAGGGGAGATGACCCCGGACTGAGTGCAAGCAGAGGTCAGGTTCAAAGCGCCTGTAGGTAAAGGTTGACCCCTCTTCAGTAGCTGCCTCTGCTCCTGCTGTCGGAAGCGTGGAGGAACCTCTCTGTGCGCATATCGGGGACTGGGCTGCTGCAATGGAGGTAACTGTTGTTGTAGGGCATTACTAGGGTTACGCTTGCCATTGCTGGTGGTGGAGGCAGAGGGTACAGGCAGGTTCAGGGACAAAATGGGACTTGAAGGGATGCTGGGATTGGGTTTAACAGAGTCTGGCACTGCAAGAGATGGGGAAATATAAAGACAAATTTTAAAAAGATAAATGAAGTGATAAAAATAAGTGGCAATAATGTGGTAGTTAACATTTATGTTTAGTTTTGGTTTTCTTTCAATGTGTTCTGTTCCTGTTTTGCCTGCCTGAGGCCATGTCCACACTAATATGTTTTCGTTTGAAAACGTATATTTTTTTCTCCATTTTGGCCTTCTGTCCACACTGAGACGGCGTTTTAAGTCAACGAAAACGTAGCTTTTGGAAAACGCTCTCCAAAGCGGATAAATTTGAAAACGCTGTCTTTGCGTCGTAGTGTGGACTGTGAAAACGGAGGCTTTTGAATACAATGAGGCATTTTTAGTCATGTGATGCAGTCATATGACCAATTCAGCCAAGACACATCTCCCAGTCTACATTCTCGCTTGCTTTTATACTCCTGTGTTACTCGCAGCAACAACTCCACCTCACTGTCGGTCCATTTAAAAAACTCAGTGCCTTTCCTCGACATTGCCGCAAAGTTTCAAAGAGCCGGAAAGTAAATAAATGCCTAGCGGAAATGATGCAGGTCGAAGCTTTACTCATGTGCAGTAGGGGGACGTAAGTGTTTTCATACGTTTCAGTGTGGATGAGCAACTTTTGGAAAACGTTTGAAAATGATAGTGTGGACGGACGTGGAGCGTTTTTAGACGAAAACTCCGTTTTCAAATATATCTGGATTAGTGTAGACGTAGCCTGAGTTCCTAGTTAGTTTCCTTAATTGTTAATTAGTCCCTCACACCTGTTTCTGTTCAGTTCGATTATCCTTTCCATGTATTTAAGCCCAGTGTTTCCGTAGTTCCCTTGTTTGTATTGCCCTATTCAGATGTGATGAGTTTTACATGGAGAGATGGGGTAAAGTAATTATTACCAGAGCTTCTCAGAGATTTTAGTCCCGTCCGAATGTGCCATCTCAGTAATCATTACAGACAATGTCAGTAAAGTTTACGGCGACTTTTACCTTCTGTAAAAATGTCCAAAAAAATACCTCAGGTAATGCTAATTCAGTGTGAATAGACCAGCTGTAAATATATATGTAAATATTCAGTCATTTCTTGTTTTAAAGTAGTTTTCCCACAGTTTTTCAAATATGGAGGCACTTGAAGCATTCAGTTGCGTTCTAGGAGGTGGGACTAGTCTGAGTGTTTTTTTTTTGTATGTGTGTTGTGTGTTTGCGCATGTGATATCAGGAAGCAACATAATATGCACATGACCACAGGGAGGTGACGGTGGTGCGTAAATCGAGTTACCCCTCCGACTTCTGGTAGTTTTACTGAGATTTGTTATCCCGTGTGAATTGGCCATAATATTATGGACGTCCAGTGGTAAAATTAATTACTCTATCTACCCTTGCAAAACTAATCCTGTCCGAATAGGGCTTTAGATTAACGTGGTTGTGTTAGTTTGTTCTCCTACGATCTCCTGAGTGTTCCTTGTTTATTTTATTAAAGACTATTTTTGTTCTCTATCTCTTTCCTAGCTGCCTCACGTTACAGAAGTCAGATAATTCCCAACACATAGAAACTCTTGCACCTAGATATTATCAAATAGAGACTGTGTCTGTACCCCGAATTAATAAAAACAAAAAACTTCCAAACCCATTTAATGGTAAAAATTGAATTGATGTTCAACAAATAAAAAATAGAGATAATAATGATAAACAAATGATAAAGCTTGGGTTGTTAAATATTAGATCACTTTCTTCAAAAGCACTTATTCTAAACGATATTATCACAGACAATAATCTAGATGTGCTGTGTTTGACAGAAACCTGGCTAAAACCGGACGATTACACAACGTTAAATGAGTCTAGTCCTCAAGGTTATGATTATCGACAAAATCCTCGACAGAAAGGAAAAGGGGGAGGTGTTGCTGTAATTTATAGTAATATTTACAGTATCAGACAGAAGTCTTTCAAATATAATTCCTTCGAAGTGATGGTGCTTTACGTAACATTATGTAAGTTGACATTTGTGTTGGCTACTGCACAATACAGACTTTATCAAAGAGATTGTCGATTTTCTATCAGAATTAGTACTAGCTGCAGATAAAGTCCTTGTTGTTGGTGATTTTAATATCCATGTAGATAATAAAAAAGACTCATTAGGATTGGCATTTACAGACATTCTAAACTCTATTGGTGTTAGACAACACGTGTCGGGACCCACTCATTGTCGTAATCATACTTTAGATCTAATATTGTCACATGGAATAGATATTGATGCCGTTGAAATTCTGCAGCAGAGTGACGACATCTCAGATCATTATCTAGTCTCGTGTATATTACATTTAAAAGTGGCTAAACTGCCTCCCTGCCATAAATATGGTAGAACCATCACTTCTACCACTAAAGATTGCTTTATAAATAATCTTCTGATCAGTTTCATCGCCTTAGCATACCAGACAGCTTAGAAGACCTCGATATTGCAACAGAAACTATTGACTCTCTTTTCCAGCACTTAAGACTCAGCTGCTCCTTTGCGTTTAAAAAAGATTAAGGAAATTAATCCAACACCATGGTACAATGAGCACACTCGGGCCCTAAAAACAGCAGTTAGAAAAATGGAGCGCAGCTGGAAGAAAACAAAACTAGAAGTATTTCGCATTTCGTGGAGAGAGAAAATGACTGAGTACAGAAAGGCCTTAAAAACTGCTAGATCTGCCTATTTTTCAAAACTTTTAGAAGAAAATAAACACAACCCTAGGTATTTATTTGATACAGTGGCTAAATTAACAAGAAATAAAGCTTCAACTTCTGATGTTTCCAAAGAGCACAGCAGTAATGACTTTATGAACTTCTTTACTTGCAAGATTGATAATATTAGAGAAAAAATTATAACCATGCAAACGTCTACTACAGTCTTGTGTCAGACAGTGCATTGTAGTGTCCCTGAGGAAAAAATTAATTCATTTACTGCTTTAGGAGAGGAAGAACTGTCTAAACTTGTTAAATCATCAAAATCATCCACATGTATGTTAGACCCTATACCGACTAAGCTATTGAAAGAGATGCTTCCAGAGGTCATAGATCCTCTTCTTAATATTGTTAATTCATCTTTATCACTAGGATACATACAAAAATGTTTAAGCTGGCTGTTATTAAACCTCTTATTAAAAAACCACAACTTGATCCTAGAGAATTAGTCAATTACAGGCCGATCTCAAATCTCACTTTTCTGTCAAAAATACTAGAAAAGGCAGTTTCATCACAACTATGTTCCTTTTTAGAAAGAAATAGTATCTGTGAAGATTTCCAGTCAGGATTTAGACCGTACCATAGTACTGAGACTGCTCTCATTAGAGTTACTAATGATTTGCTCTTATCATCAGATCGTGGTTGTATCTCTCTATTAGTGTTACTGGATCTTAGTGCTGCATTTGACACTATTGATCACAATATTCTTCTAAACAGACTCGAAAATTATGTTGGCATTAGTGAAATTGCATTGGCATGGTTCAAATCATACTTTTCTGACCGTTATCAGTTTGTAGTAGTAAACGATGAGATGTCATATCAATCACAAGTTAAATATGGAGTACCGCAAGGCTCAGTACTAGGACCGTTGCTTTTTACTCTGTACATGCTACCCTTGGGAGATATCATTAGGAAGCATGGCATTAGTTTTCATTGTTACGCTGATGATACTCTGCTCTATATTTCTTCGTGCCCTGACGAAAATCACCAATTCGTTAAATTAACAGAATGTATAACTGATATAAAAAACTGGATGACCAGTAATTTCCTACTACTAAATTCAGGAAAAACAGAGATTCTAATTTTTGGACCGAAAACTTCTTCACGCAATAATCTAGAATACTGTCTAACACTTGATGGCTGCTCTGTTAAGTCTTCGTCATCAGCTAGGAACCTGGGTGTGCTCTTTGATACCAATCTTTCATTTGAAGGCCATGTTACTAGCATCTGTAAAACTGCATTCTTCCATCTGAAAAATATATCTAAACTACGACATATGCTCTCAATGAAAAATGCAGAACAGTTAGTTCATGCGTTTATGACCTCAAGGCTAGACTACTGTAACGCTCTACTGGGTGGTTGTTCTGCTCGCTTGATAAATAAACTACAGCTCGTACAAAATGCAGCAGCTAGAGTTCTTACTAGAACTAGGAAGTATGACCATATTAGCCCAGTTCTGTCATCACTGCATTGGCTTCCTGTTAAACATCGTATAGATTTTAAAATCTTGCTAATTACTTACAAAGCACTAAATGGTTTAGCTCCCCAGTACCTAAGTGAGCTCTTAATACATTATAGTCCTTCACGTTTATTGCGATCTCAGAATTCAGGCCAGCTGATAATACCTATACCTATAACTATCAAAATCAACTGCAGGCGGTAGATCCTTCTCCTATTTGGCACCTAAACTTTGGAACAATCTTCCTAGCATTGTTCGGGAAGCAGACACACTCTGTCAGTTTAAATCTAGACTAAAAACACATCTCTTTAACCTGGCATACACATAACACATTATCAATTTATATTTTCAAATCCGTTAAAGGATTATTAGGCTGCATAAATTAGGTCAGCCGGAACCGGGAACACTTCCTATAACACCAGATGTACTCGTTACATCAGAAAAAGAATGGCATCTACGCTAATATTAGTCTTTCTGTTTATCCCGAGGTTTACCGTAGTCAACCGGATCTGGGCCGTATCCAGCTGAGACCAAGGACCTGCGCATTGACACGACCACAACGCAGCCCTGAAGTATCAGCAGAGATCGAGTCAACTAGATCATCCATTGTGAAGGCCTCATCAACACGACAGCCAGTGCCACAGTTCCTCAACAGACCATCCACACCGGCGTGATGAATACGATCCTCAACTGGATGGAACTGAAATAAATACTTTGATTGTTGCAATCCTATCAGACTTATGATAGCAACCTGATTGTAACAAAGCACTGTTCGCCAGAGGAGAACTGCCCCCCCGACTAAGCCTGGTTTCTCCCAAGGTTATTTTTTCTCCATTTAACACCTATTTGCTACTTGTTTGCCACCTGATGTCACCTGATGGAGTTTGGGTTCCTTGCCACTGTCGCCTTTGGCTTGCTTAGTTGAGGACACTTGACATTTGATATTCAATAGTATTCTTGACATTTATTCAACAGTGCTTCTGATCTGCCTGCATTGACAATATTATTTAAGAGCTGCTGTGCAGCCAAATTATGTACCAGCTATCAATGTAAAGCTGCTTTGACACAATTTGCATTGTAAAAAGCGCTATATAAATAAAGGCGACTTGACTTGACTTGACTTGTGCACTTCATTACAGCCGTCATGACATTAACCGGTTAACCGTCACCCCTTTTTGAGCATAAATCTGAACTTAAATGGTTGTAATTCATGAATGAATTTGGAATACAGGCCTGAGGTTGGTCTCTTTTTAAAGAAGACACTCAGGAGACTGCAGAAAAAACACTTAAAAAAATTTAAGTGTACAAAAGTTAAGTAAATGTACAGAACTAAACATTTATATTTTATACAAAATATATATATATTACAAAATAATTTGGACTCTTAAATTTCTCTTAAAGGGTTAGTTCACCCAAAAATGAAAATTCTGTCATTTATTACTCACCCTTGTGCTGTTTTACACCTGTTAGACCTTCGATAATCTTCGGAACACAAATTAAGATATTTTAGTTTAAATCCGATGGCTCAGTGAGGCCTCCATAGGGAGCAATGACACTTCCTCTCTCAAGATCCATAAAGGTACTAAAAACATATTTAAATCAGTTCATGTGAGCACAGTGGTTCAATATTAATATTATAAAAAAATATTTTTGGTGCTCCAAAAAACAACAAAAAAAACAAAATAACGACTTATATAGTGATGGATGATTTCAAAACACTGCTTCAGGAAGCTTCGGAGCACAATGAATCAGTGTGTCGAATCATGATTCAGATCTTGTGTCAAACTGCCAATGGCTGAAATCACGTGACTTTGGCACTCCGAACAGCAGATTCGATACACTGATTCATTTATGATCCGATGCTTCCTGAAGCAGTGTTTTGAAATCAGCCATCACTAAATAAGTCGTTTTTTTTGGCGCACCAAAAATATTCTCGTCGCTTTATAATATTAATATTGAACCACTGTACTCACATGAACCGATTTAAATATGTTTTTAGTACCTTTATGGATCTTAAGAGAGGAAGTATCATTGCTCCCTATGGAGGCCACACGGAGCCATCGGATTTCAACTAAAATATCTTAATTTGTGTTCTGAAGATTAACGAAGGTCTTACGGGTGTGGAACGGCATGAGGGTAAGTAATAAATGACAGAATTTTAATTTTGGGGTGAACTAACCCTTTAAATCCACATAAAATATGTGATGGGGAATGAAAAAAAAGCATGTCAACTGTCCTGCTACAGGGCAACTGACAGTTAACAAGCTTAAGTACAATAAAACTACAAAGATCTTATAAATAGTCTTTTGTTAGAGTATAGATAATATAATAGACAGATTTTAAAGCTGCACCACAGAAGATTCACTGGTTAAAAATGAATCAAGCGAGTACATAAAAAAAAAAATCACATTTATATTTTGCTTTATTCCGATTCACTACAGTAAGTTTAAAATGTTTTTATAATAATATACATTTTGAGCTGTTAGGTCAGATTTTTCAGAAAAATTCATGCATCATCTACTTTTGCTTGCACATGTTACCTACACATGTTTATGTAACCATTAGATTCATCCACACAGAAGTGCAGTGATGAAGCACAACAGACATTTAATAACCACTCCGCAAATTACGTGCAATGTTGCTTCAACCAAAATTGGTGATAGAGCCATTCAGGCCAAAAATCCGTAGTGCAGCTTTAAAATCGTCATGAAACTAATGTTGCAATTGTGATATATTTCTGAGTGCTACAAAGGTCGAAAATAAATGCTGACAGTATGTTGACTACGTATTTTTCCTTCCTTAGTTCAATTTGAATGTAATGGTACAGGCTAATCATGTATCAATTGTGTGTGATACATGTGTGAAAAAGCACCATAAAAATTATCTACACAGCTCTTTGTGCAAAACAGATCAAAGTGATCATTCACTAAAAATTTTATATCATACATGTTATACAGTATATTAGCTTCTCTAGGCATGTTCTTGAGAGTTCATGAATGACACGTCAATGTCTATTTCATGAACTTTTTTTTATAATTTAAATTAAGCATTTAATTAACTTCGCAAACAGCTCTTAAATGTTTGCTCACAAAAGAGACTGTTCCAGTTCTTAATTTCAAATGACCGACTCAAAGATCTAATTGCAGTTAAAAGGGATAGTTCAGCCAAAAACGAAAATTATGTCATTATTAACTAACCCTAATGTAGTTCAAAACCTGTTAATTCACATGATAATTTATTAAAGGTCCCGTTCTTCGTGATCCCATGTTTCAAACTTTAGTTAGTGTGTAATGTTGTTGTTAGAGTATAAATAAAATCTGTAAAATTTTAAAGCTCAAAGTTCAATGCCAAGCGAGATATTTTATTTAACAGAAGTCGCCTACATCGAACGGCCAGTTTGGACTACATCCCTCTACTTCCTTCTTTAATGACGTCACTAAAACAGTTTTTTGACTAACCTCCTCCCACAGGAATACACAAGAGTTGCATTTGCAGAGTGTGTTTGTCGCCATGTCGTCAAAACGCTGTTATTTTCATCCCGCAGTCCAATCACCGGGTCTGATTCCGGCTCAAATTGATAGGGTAAAATTAAAGACATGTTTACAATAACACTGAGCGCGTGCATCTCCACGTTATGGTAAGAGGCGTGACCTTTCCGGGCAAGATGCGCTAAACTGCTGTCGAATCACAACACAGGAACCGCTGGCACAATCAGAACTCGTTACGTATTTCTGAAGGAGGGACTTCATAGAACAAGGAAGTCATCAGCCCGTTTTTATGACAGTGGAAACAGCGGTATACAGATAAGTAAATTATGTGAAAAATACTGTTTTTTTACACGCGAAACATGAACACGTTACATTGCACACTATTAACACAATCAAAGCTTCAAAAAACCACGAAAAACGGGACCTTTAAACTTTTGATTCCTTTTGAAGCTTGAAAACTTTCAAGCTTCAAAACTTTCACGCAGTGATGAGTACATTATTCAAAACTTTTTCTTTTACTTCTCCACAGAAGAAAAAATGAGTGACATGAGGGAGAGTGCATTATGGTATGTTTTAGTAGCCAAATTAAATTTTAACCCAAAATAGCAAAAACCTACATATAAAATATACACATAAAAAAACTAAACAAAACAAAAAAAAAACATCTGCCACCGAACTGCGCACATTCAGACAGATGATCTATTCACTACTGTTAAAATGAATGCTGAAGAGGAAGCAAGGACATGTAGTTCTCGACCTCTGACCACAAATCACTAAATGCCAGTGAACCTTAAAGATGTAGCAAAATGTAAAAATAGAAGTGTCTAAGAGTGTAAAAGACATCCCAGAGTATCTCTGTGGTGCTGTGCATCACATTAATGCAAAATAAATAAATAAAATAAATACAGAAATAAATAAATATTTGGAAAAGCTGTATGCTGCAGTGACTAAAGACTACCAAAAATATCAAATCCTTTTTGTCAGCCTAAGCCTCAGCACGATTTCCTGGGTATTCTGGGTAAACACTTCACAGGAAGGCCATCTGGGGCAGGTTCTTTGAGAAGTTTACACACAATGCACGGGAGAAAAGAACAGGATTAACATCAGGCTCACACACTGAGCAGCAGTTATTGTAACTCACCCAAGGATTTGGGTTAAAGATAGACACAGTTCAAAGAAAAGCTTCATGCTGAGATGAGCCATTTATAACAGCCTGAACAGCAGATTTGCCTTAGGAAATTAAATGGACTGGAATTTCACACAATGGCGAAAATGAAACATGATCAAACTGCCTCATGCAGATCTCTGCACATTTATGGAATCAGGAGATACGTACTAATTGAGCAAAGACGTCCTAATGTTTTCCAGTTGTGAACTGAATACAAAGATCCCCTGGAGTCATTTGAAGAGCTGCAGAGCTGCTGGCTGCTGCCTGAAACTGGTGACGCACATCTATGATTATATTCTGGTCAGCGTGCCTATCCATCGACCACGCTTCCAGCCAATCAGGATGCAGAGCAGTCTCTGCTGCCTCTATCTCTCCTGTGCCCTTCTCCTTCACACATTTCCCCTCCTCCTCTACCCTTTCCCTCTCTCCAATCTCTCCTCCATCCCCCACAGTCCGTTCGACTCGTTTATTGTCCCTATTGTTCAAAGTGCTTGTGAATTCATTACAGAAAGCAGATGGACACTGGGACCACAAGCTCTTCACATTGGCAATCTCAGACAGGCAATTTACTATGGGGCCTCTCTCATTCCATCTCTTCCTGTCTGTGTCAATCTTCTGTTCTTCGTGATTCTATATCTGCTTGTGCAACTCAATGTCTTTTTCTTAATAATGTGCACAAGTATGCACACATGTATGGTTCTTAATCCCAGAACAAATCTGGCACCACTGACATTTCTATATAATATTCAGAAGCTGGAGAAGAAACTGAATGCTCAATAAATATGAAATAATAATAATAATAATAATAATAATAATAATAATAATAATAATAATAATAATAATAATAATAATAATAATAATGTAACTGTTACTGTATATTTATGATGTGTTAAGGGTGGGAATCATCAAGGACATCAGCAGGATGACATTATACAGATATCTGGGTCACAATATAATATTGTTTATATATATATATATATATATATATATATATATATATATATATATATATATATACATTTTTTTTTTTTTTTTTTTTTCTTGAATGCATGTCTGCATGTTTTCTTATTTTATTGTCACAACATTAAGTCTGATTGTAGATGAACTAATTCAGTTCATTTTTGAACTAATTTGAGATGAACTAATTTCAGTTCAAGATTCTAGACCCTCTTAATAACTCTTTTTTTTACAGTAAATATTACTCAATTATGTACACGTTATATACCCCTATCTAAATACAAATTTCATTTGCATTTGTCTTGGGATGATACTCGTTTAACAATGCAAAGAGAAAATGAGAAATTCTCGAAAGCGCACAGGCATGAACTGCTGACAAAGCACATTAGAGTCTGTGCAGAGATTGAGAGGTTCTGTATAACAAAACATTTAATCAAAAATACACTTTGGGCAGCATTTGAGTTGTTCTGCTTAGCTTCAAGCCTGAAATTAGAAGATCCTTAAACTGCAAGTTTTGAAAAGCAAGATAATATTAACCTGACCTGAAGACCAGGGTTCAAACGCTGAAAAAAATTTTCCACCGAAATGGTGCCGTATGCAATTTTGGATGTTTCCAGTGCAGAAAGATTTGTTGATAACAATTAAACCTACCTATTTTTTTTTTTTTTTTTGGCATCAGTCTAGATTAGCTACTGGTTTCTAGTTCTGGGCCAGACCACTTTGTATAAACTAAGACAAGACAATAGAGAACAGCACTAACCTCGCAACTTAAATACACATGGAAAGCTGATCAACAGAAACTGAAACAGTTGCGCAACATGATCAGTAACAAATGGAACTAGAGAATACAGACAGACAGGGCAAAACTAAACTAAGCGGCCATTTACATGGCATCATTTTCAACTTAAAACAGAAAACTTTTTATGCGTTTTGGCCGTTCATTTACACAACAGCATTTTGGTGGCCTGAAAACAAACTTTTGAAAACGGGTTTCAAAGTGCAAGTTTTTGAAAATTATATATTTAAATTAGTTATTGTCTCCGTGTAAACTGCAAAAACACAAATCTGTGAAAATGTTGAAGGACGCATATGAGTATTACACATTTAGTCTAAAGGCATGCGAGTTTGGCGCGAGTGCTCTGTAAAAGCATGTGCATATGCACAGATGTACAATGTTTTAGTCATTTTCGCGGATCCGTGTGAACAGGGATCTTTTTGATAACGTTGTCATATGTACAAAGAAAAAACGTTTCCATTTTAGTATACTGTATGCATAAACGTACCCTGAAACACAAACAAACTGAACATAAACCTGACAGCTAGAGACTAGTGATGCACCGAAAATATTTTTTACAGAAACACCGAAATCAAAAGTTTTAATTTTGCCTGAAACTGAAACCAAAAATAAAGTTTGGCCAATTAAATTTGGGTAATTGGACTTGGTATGCTGGTGATAAATGAAACCAGTCATCGTAAAGTTCTTCGGTATCAAGCTGCCTCTCGATATTTTAGCAAACAAATTTTACATAATGCTACTTTAGCATCCCATTTGTTTGTGGTGAGGTGCATCCATACTGTTTATCCATGTTGTATACACAAAACAGACACTGACACAGTTGAAACGTGTCATCTAAGCATTAATTTAACGTTACTGTTTCAGCTCTTCAAAATCATCTGATTTGGTTTCATCCGAAACAGAAAATAAAAGAATATTTGGTTTCGACCGATTATTTTTGGTTGAAATTTTGGTGCATCCCTACTTGATCTACCTGATCACATCTTATATATCTCAAAAGCTTTAATTTCACTTATCCATTCAACTGTAGGGCAGTATTTATTTTCTTTAAACCATGATCACAATTTATATGGTCTGTTTCACTTGCAAAGGCTTCAACCTAAAGACACACAATGGAGGAAGCTCCTTTCTTTTACTCTTCATTGAAATTCTATGGCAAGTCAATCAGGTCTATCTTAGCTCTGCATGCCCTGTTAAGTAGAGGAATGGAATGCATTCGATATTTCTGCCTTTTAGTCTGCAATATTTAGAGAACCAGGCCAAGGTTACCAATTAAAAAAAATAAATAAAAAAAAATTCCAAAATCCTTACACCACGCTAAACATAATGCCAAGGGTCATGTCAAAGAGCCTCATACTCCTACAGAGATATTTCCCTATTGTACTAGGGCTGAAAAAGACAGGCTACGTAATGTGGGGTTGTGGGATTGCCACTAGCCCACCCGTAAAAGGGTATGTGGGGGGTTGGGGAAGTGTTGGGACAGTATTGGTATAATGTCAGAGTGGGATAAGCTTAAGGCTCTGATATACTCACTGCAAAGTTCTTTTTCATTCTTCGTTTAGTGGTAAAAGAAGTTCGAAATACACGAGCAGTGATATACTGTTATCGAACATATAACTACTGAGAGCGACAGTTAGATGAATATATAAATATGTGCTGCATGCTTTCCTCTTAGTAACAAAATAAACAACAAAAATGAGAAAACAGCATTTTTTTATAGAAAGCATAAGAAAAGCATCTGATCATAACAACATGGGTATGTAAGCATGAGCTCTGCTAATTGGCACTCCAGTAAAGTCACGTGGCATTTTATTCAATAGATTGCTTAAAGGAAGCACCTTTACAGTATCAAACATGAAACAGTGTCAGTGTCTCGGTTCATCAGAAGCACAACTTCATTTTCTTCTATAAAATGGCTATCCAGTGTGTTCATGTTTTCACCCGCTGAGATTTTATCGCGACGGACTCAACAGATGAAATGAGTCAGAGAAGAGTTCCACGTGAAAGAAGGCAGAGCCTCAGTGCAAACCTCCTATTATGTTATTGTCACAAACCAATGGTAGTACGAAGGTGTTCTGCAGCTACAGCAAACTTTTCCTGAGAGTTTGCTTTGGCAAGCCATTTCAAACTCCCAAAATAAACTCCAAACGAACTTCGTTTTGGTCTGATTTTGTCTGAAATGACGTCATATCAGTTCGTTCTTTGATTTCGTTTGAAGTATATCAGGGTTTTCAGCCTGTTGAGGCTTAGGGAATCAACCAGATGAAACATTTCAACCCTTCCCATGGCCAGAGCAGACTGTTCTCGCGCTGCGGTGGTTCACGTTATACTAACGCGAAAACGGACTTCATTCACGTCAATGGAAAGCATATTTATACTGAATCTTTTCATATTCTATATAGTGCACTATGTGCCATTCACCATGTAGAAACTACTAAATGTGTGAACAAATGACCAATTTCAGCCGCAGCTTCAGTGTCTGTTGATAGTGTAGGAGGGGGCGGGACTTCAGATCCTAGAGTATTTGATTGGACAGAAGATTTGATGAGAAGTTGAAGTGCGATATGATGTCATGAAAATCCGTGATCCATTTAAGCGGAAGTGAGAGACTGTAAGTTTTGAATGCTTATCTCCTAAATGTGAATTTTGTTGTGGAACACACCAGCTTAATCATAACATTAAGACTAACATTTCTGACACTTTCCTTTTAATGTATATTTTTCACATTTATATTACATATTTATTATATATTAGTATACATTTTAATCTTCTAAAAATATAATCATTAAGCTGTCATGGACTCTTGAGGGTGATGCAAATGAGCTTGGGCTTTGTTAATTTGCATAATCATATAGTCACTTCTGGATGAGAAGTTTGAATTCATTCATTACAAGTTGCAATGTTGATATGCACAACACTACAATTAAATCATATAAATAAAGTCCTCTAAACTGATTAATGTGCTGCATAATAAATCAACATTATAGAGCCTAAACTTTCATGATTAATTTGAGTATTTATGAATGTCACATTTGAAGACCCTCCTTCCTTTCTGCTTAGGCAAATTAGCTGCTAATTACTGCAGATCGCAATTCATGAAAATCATCCTCATGGTGAGTGTTGATGCAATTAATTGGATGTGAAATTGTAAATTAATTGCATCAAGAGTTGCAGTTTATCAGGCAGAGAAATTACGCTGTTATCATTTGTGACACTGTACTATTCACTGTTTTGGTATTAAGAGAAATCAATATGAACCTCGGGAAAAAAAAAAAGATTGTCATGCATTTAATTTTTCCATTACCCATTAAAAAGTCAACTGACTGCAGGAAATTTCCACCCCAGCTGGGCATAATTGGGGCATAAAATGCCTCAGTCTGAACTCTGTATTATTGTGGCCTTGCTGTGCAGCACTAAGAAATTGGTGACCTTTGCAAAAAGCCACTTTCACTTGCACAGTAAATGAATTTTCATGTTATTAGGAGACGCACCTTTTTAAATCAGTCTGAATGTTTAAAAGCACAGGCATAGCTCAAACATGCTTACTGCTGCTGTGGCCACCCCCCGATGCCATTGAGGAGGATTAAATGTAGCTTCTGTTTCTCATCTCAGTGTCCTGATCTCAGACAAATCCTTCATTTCAACAATGCAAAGCTCATCTCAACTGATCTCCTTCATCTCCTCAACATTTAAAACAATGGCAATCCCTGATAACAATTCATATACATTTTTAGTCTATAATCCCATCTCTAACAAAGGTTACCAAAGTTAATAAAGCATCTTCTACATAAATATGCATGAAGCACACAGATCAATGTTTCCGGATAGAGAAGAACAATGCAGACAAGGCTGACTTTTCATACCAGCACTGTGAATGGCACACCAAATATCCAAAATGTGTCAATGCAAACACACAAAACACTAAAACACCACCGAGAGATGATGTTTATCCATCCCTAGACACAATGAGTAACACTTAATGAATGTCCATCATCAGTTACATCTGAAGTGTATCCGTGATGAACAATACATATATTTACAACAGCAATAGTCACAAAATTGTTTTATGTTCTTAATATACTTCTAACGTTAGCAACATGTACACTGTTGTGTCCAATCCCATGCAGAAAAAAAAAAAACCTAAGAGGTACCAGGGTACTATTTTTTGACATTAACACTAGGGTTTGGAACAGAGAACCATTGTGTTTTTTTTGTTTTTTTTTTTAATACTGGAACAGTGCGAAATTTCTATGTTTTGGTTCCAAAAACAGTTTCTGTGCAATGTGTGGGCGAAGCGCTGGAAGCATATCCTTTAATAGCGAGGTCTCACTTCATGAATATTAATAATGTTGCCCGTCGCTTCCAGGAGCGCAACCAATTAACGCAGTTCAGCACTGCAAAGCCCTTGCGCTACTCATATACGCTTTGCATCAGATATTTAAAAGAAGTCAAAAGTGTGGATTTATTTCGAAAGATGATGGCATTACCATCCAATACCACCTCAGAACTTTGGAACTATATAACAGTAAAGATTCAGTCAAGCAGAGACAATGGACCATTTTGCCTGCAAAAATTGTACTAATGCAACCACACCTGAAGTTGGCACTAAGCAAGTGACAATTAAAAAATAAAGAAATAAGAGCTTAAAGTGATTTAAACTGTTTTAAAGGGTTAGTTCACCCAAAAATGAAAGTTCTGTCATTAATTACTCACCCTCATGTTGTTCCAAACCCATAAAACCTTCTTTGATCTTCAGAACACAAATTAAGATATTTTTGATGAAATCTGAGAGGTATCTATAGACAATTTAACAACCACTTTCAAGGTCCAGAAAGGTACTAAAGACATCGTTAAAACAGTCCACATGACTGCAGTG
Source organism: Megalobrama amblycephala (assembly GCF_018812025.1). Lineage (NCBI taxonomy): Eukaryota > Metazoa > Chordata > Actinopteri > Cypriniformes > Xenocyprididae > Megalobrama > Megalobrama amblycephala. The sequence continues at coordinate 55,073,230 of NC_063050.1, forward strand.
ATTCAACCTTAATTTTATGAAGTGACGAGAATATTTTTTGTGTGCAAAAACAAAACAAAAATGAGGACTTTATTCAACAATATCTTCTCTTCTGTGTCATTCTCCTACGTTGTTTACGTTCAGCGCTTCCAGGTTCTATGTCAGAACTTTAAGACTGCACAGAAAAACAAACTAACAACAACCAATCCATAAATTAAATTCTGCAACACGTTGATGCTGAGGAATATCTCCCATCCTGGTATTACCCGTCTGGGTTTCCTCACGCCCCAGTGAACTTATGCTAATGAAATAATGCATGTGTCACCAAGCATTAACCTGCACAGGCGTGAAATCAGAGCGACAAAAGCTATCTTCAGACTAATGAGGAAGATCTCCATATATGCTGACATTACTACACAAGAGTCGCATTAAATATTAGCTGAATTACATTACTTTTCTATTGAAATATTACAATATTTTATTTTCAAAGACTAAAAGGACTTAAACATGTACTTACCTTTGGTTTTCTGTTCAGCAACCTGTAAAAGAAAGCAAGAGATACATTTTCAGCAAAAGCCATGATATATTTCACTGTACTTGTTCAGTGTAGTTGTTTACATGTTATTTGCATAGTATAATGAATATTCATACCATAATTCTGTAGCAGGCTGACCTGATATTTGCACTGGTAATAAATTATATATTGCAATTGTGTAATTAATTTATGCCTAGTCCATATTTTCTTTGCTGTCAAAAAATGTGTTTATGCATGAAAACATTCATAAATATCAGCAAAGTAGCACTAAAGTTATAAATGATTAAAAGGATGGACCAAAAAGGATGCTTTATTTGAAACCACCTCATTATTGTCAAGCTAAAAATATGGACATAATCACTATGCAAATCTGTGAGTGTTTTCCTGTTTTGTTGTTAAGTGTTTGTAGTTAACATACTACTAACAACCTTTATTTAACCTGATTAGTACTATAAAGTTTGTATGAACGTCAAATGTACTGGTACTTTGGAAATAAAACGGACAGTAAATTAAAACAAAAAACTAGCACTACCAACCCTTCTGTCATATCAGTAGTACTGAGTGCAGACTCGATTTGGTCGAAGTGTTGTCTGACTGACAGGTGTTCACTGTAAAACATTGTAATTTTAAGGTAAAAGACTGCAAAAATGCTATGGTGAAAAACTGTTAATTGGTTTAGAGAAAGTTTCCGTACAATATACAGTGAGTAATATACAGTAGAAAAATACTGTTAAATTTACAGTTTTTGGAAGTGAAAAGCAAGTCATTGTATAATTTACAGTGAAAAACCATTAATTGACATTCCCACAATACCCTGTGTGACACTTCACATTTGATTTATTTTCGTTTAAATAACTGTTTCTTAGTTTTTCTTAGTTTTTTCTAATTGGTTATGTACAATAGGGGTTTATGTTACATCTAATGTTGTTAAATTAATGTTCATTGCATTTTTAAAATTTCATGGGTGCTACCATGATGGTGTTTAGTGTTTGTGTGAATGACACTGTGTGCACCTTCTATATATTAGTATCATCCTTCTCAGCTAATTGTGATGAGCTTTGATTCATCATGTGACTCATCCCCACTGTGTTTGGTGGTTGTCAGTGTATTTACAAAAGTTCAAAACAGATATTAATTTACCAACCTATTGAAGTACTAACATTATATCAGTTAATGAAATACGTTTTTTTTACTGTAAGTTTAAGTTAAATCTGTAAAACCAACAATGTTGCTACCGTATTTTTTTATGGTAAATTTAAATCACAGCTGCTGTTTTTTTTTTTTACCATAAATTTAACAGAATTTTTTTACAGTGTGTAAAATAGACAGTAAACGAAGTGCTGTCCCGTAAAAAAAAAAACTAAAATGTTGCTACCGTATTTTTTTTCTGTAAACTTCTGGCAAGCCGCTGTATTTTTACTGTAAATTTTACTGGGATTTTTTTTTTTTTTTACAGTGTTAAATTGGAATCAGCTCATAATCAGCTCAAGTAAATCAGTTGCATACGCGACCAAATTTCACGAGGCTACTAAAAAATATATTTTATTAGCAAATGGCTAGTAAATTGTATGATTTCAGTCACCTGTAATTGAGTTACAGGCAAAAAATAAAAGTTTAGCGCAGATATAATTTCATTGCCTGCTGAGCTTTATGCACTGTCTCTTGGCTGAGAGCACCCTCTGTTGCTTTCTCTCACACATGTGCACTCACCGTGAGAGAAAGAGAGCACATGCAGGGCTCGTTGACATAACTGTCACTGTCCCGATCGGACCAGTGCTGTGTTGTCATGAAAATGTATCATTTGCATGTGTTTTTAAGCCTTGACAATTTAAAGGGGACCTATAATGCCCCTTTTACATAAGTCTCTGTTGTCCACAGAATGTGTCTGTGTCTGAAGTTTCAGCTCAAAATACCCCACAGATCATTTATTATAGCTTGTCAAATTTGCCTCTATTTGGGAGAGCAAAAACACAGTTTTTGTGTGTGTCCCTTTAAATGCAAATGAGCTATTGCTCTCAGCCCGCTTTCCAAAAGAGGACGGAGCTTTAACAGCTTGCGCTTCGGTTGCTCAACAAGAACAAAGCTGGAGAATCTTACTGTGTGTAACAGTATATTGGATGAGTGCATTAGCTCTTAAAGTGACAGCAGCCTAATATTCCTGCTGTTGTCTGTGTTTTTAATGGTAATCAAACAACAGTCTCACTGCAAAAAAAAAAAATCACTCAAAGCTATTGACTGAATAAGTTTTGTAACTTTAATAAGGATTAATCTATATATGAAGACTATGCAGTGCAATTTTACATTTGATTACTTTATTCAATTTCTGTACCTAATCTACGTCTATCTACTGTTAGATCTACCTGAAAAACCTGAAAAGCACTGTTTATTTAATTGAAATCATTTCTATTGTGTTTATTTGTGCTATTGCTTTTAGTTTGATTATTTGACTTTATTTTATTACAAACGGTTTACTTGACTTTAGTAGTGTTTGAAATTTACATATTTTATCGTATTTATGTAGACTTTTTTCATTTGTTCTTGCATTCGTTGCACTGATCTTGCATTCCATGTAAAAAGTCTGGCGAGAAAAATATATATAAAAAAATTACTAGCCAATGCAATTCCAGCTTCAGTGTGTCTGTAGAGGGCCGAGTTCTGAATAAGAACTGGCTCTCGATTCCAAACCCTACTCATAAATAATAAAAAAAATACCTGAAGGCTACATGCAATATTTGAATTTAATATGCATATTTTCATGTAACTTTTTATATAACCCATTCAACAGCATATTTGTGGTATCAAAATTGGTATATAACTACTACAAAATACATCACTAATCAAACGTTCTGAGACTTCACCTCCTTGAATACAATGATTTCTTATTCAGCCTTGAGGGAGGTTCAAAATTATACCTAGCCCAGAATAACAGCATGACTCAACAAGCACCAACCAACAACAAAACTCAACTCAAGTCTTAAAACACGTCTTGCCTCATAATCTTGACAAGAGGCCCAACAGGGGCCTTGAGCGAATCATATTGGCACAAACAGTGGCCTGCTAATCGAGTGGAAACAGACTACAAACGGCCCTCTGTCAGAGAGGAGGCTAAGGGGAAGAGGAGTAAGAGAAGGAAGCAAGGCCAGCATGCTAGTTTACATTCCCTGGTGCCATTCCAGAACTGTTATAAAGACTGTTCTTTTCTTACTGCCCTTTTAAGTACAGAACAGCAACTCCAGAACACCAACTCCAGAACACTCATCTGAAAGGTTCTGGATGAAGATACTGAAGTACTCAATGTGCATTTGCTGAATCCCAAAATATCTAAATATTGATTCAAACCCTGATTACAGAATCATGATAGGAAAAAAACCTTGAGAGATGATATACCCTTAAACCAATAATGTAATCTGTTGAAACTGATATACAACAGATATATATGCACAATATATATGTAGCACATCAGATAACGGATTATCGTTTTTTTGTGTTTTTTTTTTCTTCTTCATTTATCAGGAGTCGGTATAATTGTGGATAATAATGGATAATAATAATAATGGATAATTGTGTGTGCTTATCCTTGCCACCATCTAACATTAATCTCACTCAAATTAACTGTTGTATGTTAAATGTAATTGTAACTTGTAAATTGTGTTTTGTTCCCTCTGTTCCCTGTTCCCTCCGTTCTCTGTTCCCTGTTCTGCTTTGCCGGATTTCTGTTCCCTCGTTAATCTCCAAGGTTGTTAATTAATCCCGCACCTGTTTCTGTTCTAGTTAATTATCTCTCTCTGTGTATTTAAGCCCTTAGTTCCTTCAGTTCTTCGTTTAGTCTTGTTTATGTGTAGTGGTTGTTTTCGCTAGTGTTTTTCTGCGATCTCCTGAGCACTCTTGGTTTAAGTGTTAATAAAAGATTTCTGTGATATTCTCCTGTGTCATGCATTCTCTTCAACCACTTGTGACAGTAACATTATTTCATATTGTACATTAAGTCTAATATAATAGGATTGCTAAATTCACTTGTAGCATTTGAAAATGGTGGTTTATGTAAGTCATCATTGTCCTTATCATAAAAAAAGAATAATCTGTATTTTTGGCTAGACAGTGAGAAGTGTTTTTTTCTTCTTGTTTTCTTTCTTTTCTTTTGTTTTAACAGAATTAAAACAAACTGACCGGTTTCTCTGCAGCGTTCTTCTTTGTCTCAACTTCTTGCTTTTTCTTTTTCTTTTCTTCCATCAAATGGTTCTCTCCTTGTGATGTTCAGCTTTTCTCAGCTAGAAGAAACACATGTGAATGGTTAATAATTGACAGGATGGAAGAATCAAACTACCACCCAAGCCATGAGACCATGCAAGAGTTCAAAATTAAATCAAAATCAAATCAAAGACACCCCTATGGACTAATAGTACCTGCAAGATTAGGACAGTGAAAGAACATGATTTCCAAATCCAGCTTTATTACTTATTCATCCAGAGAAAAATCATCTAAATTGAGAAGGGCGGGAGGGTTTATTATTAATCAAGCCTTTATTTCCTATATCTGGAAGCTGGTAATGGTTTCTGAGGCCCATCAAAGCAATGAGAACATCCAAGGCCAACCTGAGGACACCAGTCTTTGTGGTGAGTCTAGTTCAGTTCCACACTGCAGTGACCCAAATCCAATACAAAATAACCTCAAAGGCCTTGATAACACTCTGACTGTGCATTGATTTGGCAAACTGATTGTGCTACAGGGGTCCATCTACATTTTGCCGGTGCCAGTAGGTATTTTGACTGCACTGTATTAGCATGACAATGGCAAATGGACAGATGATACTTATCTTTCCCAATGTAAGACTGTGCACAGTCTATCAGTGCAAATCTAAACACATTTTCCACAGTGCAAACATAAAGGTCCGAGTGAGGTATTAGTCCATGAAAAGCAAATTAATATACGAAAAAAATGGAAAAGGTGTCCTGTTGTGTTGCCAGTTTGTAATGGAAAAGCTGTCAATCAGTGAGTCAGGAAGACTGCAAGTGACAACAGTGCATTGTATGAGAACAACGCACTGGCAGAGAGCCATGGAATGGCTGCACCAATGCTTAGAGTTGCCAATCCGCTGTCCTGATTTGCCCTCTGGCCCAACCATCTCCTATTGGTTGGTAATCTATTCCCTACTTTTGCTGGCCAATCAGAACACAGGTGTTTGAGTGATTGCCATTCACATTACCTCTTGGCAGAGGTCCAGAGTGAGAAGATAGGACATCGGAGTGGATCATGTTGAAATTACTCCGTTGCATTTTGTGCAGGGGGACACTGAACGGCTTTATAAATATCCCACACCCTTTGTGTGCTGGAATTTTCCAAAGCCTAGCCATCCAGCTGTTCATAAAACATTACCATCTGCTGATACAGTCCCAGCTAGGAATTACATAAACTTAATGTGATCTTTATTTCTGATTGGTTTATTATTAATGGCAAAAACAATTAAGAATCGATTCCTTGGCACAGATTAAAATTTATTCCAGGTTTTACTTTGCTCAATCTTTCAAAAATTTTTTTAAAATATATTATCTTTAATGTGGTTGGACACATTTGAAGTAGGGCTAAGAGATATACTGTATATACACTAAATTACACATTCAATATTTAATATTTTCAAGGTTTACTCTTAAATGGTTTTAAAACCTAAACAAAAAAACATTACTACAAGTGTTTGGATACAAGGACAAATCATAATTATATGCCCATATTTAATAATACAGTGGTAAGAATACATTTGCGAACCCTTTGAAAATATCAGGATTTCTGCTTTGATTTCATAATCTTAATTTAACCCCTAATTATAGACAAATACAATCAAACATCACTGGTGAACCGAGACTACCTGTGGTCAGGCTATGTGATTTACTGTGAAAATTTCTACACAAGCCCTCTCCTCTTTCAACACCTGCACCAGATGGGACTTATCGTGAAGGAAGAGTTGGTGCTCCCTCTACCAAACAAAATGCCTTGAACAAAAGGTCACCAAAAGGCTCTATTCACTGGATTAGAGATGATGACCATTTGTTATTGAAGTGGATGGACACAAGGGAGGTCTCCATGTGCACAACTGTACACACAGTGTACAGTGGGGAGACTGTGCTGAGGTGGCAGACAACAGTGGATGGGCAAAAAAAAAAAAAAAAGAGGATCCATGTACCCAGGCCAACAGCAGTTCAACAGTACAATAAGTATCCTGGGAAAAATAAGAATGCTGGGAACAAAGTCTGTGCACCGCAAAACAAAGAAGTGGTCCATGACCATTTTCCAGGACTTAATGGAAATTGCAGTGACCAACAGCTTCATTTTACACAAAGCCCATGACACGGCAAAACTTTCAGAAGCTGTTGGCTGCTCAGCTCACAGGCGTTCCCCTGGATGGCAGACCCAAAGAGAGAAGATGGGATCATCTGCCTGTTCCTGTGAGTGACATTCCAGACCTATTGCAGAGGGCCAGTATGGGTCTGAGTTGTTGCATACAATGCAAAAGCAGCACCCTAGGGAAGTGCCAGGAGAGTGATGTGGTCCTATGCGTGCAATTAGATAGAAACTGCTTCACCACATTTGAGTGACTGGAATGTAAAAATGCCTGGAGAACTGGGGTTAAAAAAGGTTCTTAAGTGAAAACTGTGCAACCCAGTGTGACAAAAAACTTGTATAAATATATTACACTTCATTTTTCAAGCTAGAAGTGTTCTTTTGTTTATGAGTTTTCTAACTTTTCTAAACAATTTTTTATTTTTTGTCTATTTAAATACTATTTACAAACTCACTACAGTAGAGTAATGGTCAATAACTGTCATTTATTGAAATCCATTTTTTCTCTGAAAAAATGAACTGCAAGATACCACACTATTACAATGTTAGTCCAAAAAAAAATAAATAATAATAATTATGTGAAAATGACCAGTTTTAGCTTTAGGTTCCAAAGGGTTAACTAATAACACACAAAAAATTTTACTTTTCATGTGTTTATGAATAGGCCGACATCATAGTGCAGGGTGGACAAAGTAAACAAACCCTTTATAACTTGTAGATCCTCCTTCAGCAGCAAACCCTCCACCAAATGTTGCCTGTAGCTCTTTAGAAGGCTTTTGACTAATTTTGGACCATCTTTTCCAATAAATCTGTTGCGGTTTATCAAAATTTTGGGTCTCTCATCACAGCACAACCCTCTCTAGGTGGCTTAACTGGCTTAAGGTCAGGACTTTTTCAACCAGTCTTTAGTTATTTATTTGTGCTTTGGGGTAATCATCTTGGTGCCTCACTCATCCTCTCTAAAGCTTGAAATCATGAACTCAGAAGTAAGCAGGAGCGAGCATAGCGGAAAATATAAGAGTGCATCCAGCTCTCAGAGCTAATGTGTGGGTGCACTTAAGTTTTAGGGAGTAATGAATTAGATAAATGTAATGCTGTTTTTAAGCTAAACTCATAAAATAATTTAAGTTCTCAAAATATAGTAGACACTTGAAAACAACTTTTGAATTTACTTCAGTACGTTATTGTTTATAGCAGAGCCTACTGTAACAGGCGAGTTCAGGAAAGGCAGCTCGTCTAAAGGCAGTTTTACACGGGACACGGCAACTTGTCAAGCGTAATCACCGCGCGACTACCGCTTTCTCTCATTGTGGAAGCGTTTTGTGCAGTCAAGGCAGTGCTCACGTCGCGGTCTTGGAGCGGACGATGCCATAACAAAACTCAAGCTACAGCAGGGAACAGTCAGACTCACAGAACCATTTTCACAGTTCGTGTTTTAGTCCAACCTCAAGGTGAACTCGTATAATTGTCTTCCACAAATGTCCCACTGTCAACACTCAACAGCATTACTTATTAAACCAAAACAACTTAAATGAGCAAAAGAAAATAAAATATACCTGAATACATGAGGTATAGTGTATATGTCGAACGTCACATGACCAAACCGGAAAACTGGTCTCATTGCATCCGCTTGTCAGAGAAAGTGTTAACAGCAGTATGAACTGACAGCATATCTATGGATTTTTAAGGGTATCAGCGAAAATACGCGTGAGAGAATGACTGCCGGTGCATGTCCGCTGGCATGGAACGAGCGTTTTCGGTTCATTCCTATGGAAGTTGAAAATTTGTTTGCCATGTCTAAAGAGTAATGTTTTTGTAATATCCTTTCAATGTTTAAGGGTACTGTACACCCCAATGACTGGCATCAGCGGTGGTTAATGCATTGATCTCTATAAAATGAATCATCAGCTTTGCCATTTCCCTCTTATGTCACGATCTGCTGGCAGTTCCAGATAGCTCTACCCTCACGCCATAGCATGTGACAGGAAGAGACAATGAGTCGTTTTGAGTGGGAGGGAAGGTTAATGTTTTTGATTAAAGATTACAAGAGCACTAGCCTGGTAATACCAGACTCTGCTACTTCACTTTGCTTCGTAGACAGAGTCTGGAATGGCATAATAGAGAAGTGTTTTCTCTCTCGCTAGGGGACGCTTGTCTGAAGTTTAAAATCATTGGTTACCCGTAAGCCAATCAGATACGTTTAGTTATGACGTATGTTATCCGCCTGTACAGCCGCATCGAAGCACAGACATCATGCATCGAACTCAAATCTATGATTGAACTTCCACTGTAAACCTGTTGTAAACACATGATGATGTGAGCGAAATACCGGAGTGAACATGGCTGTAAACGACTTTTGCAGATTATGCGAAGTTAATGCATCCCGAAGTTTGCATCCCGTGTCTCGTTTCCCATTTCCGCGGTCGTTTCGGTTTTCGATTTCTCTAACCTACAATGTAAAACTCGGCGCTTAGCATCTACGTCACAGCTCTCAGCCCGCCCTCTGTTCGTTGATTGGCCCGGCTGTTTCCAGACCGGTGGCAAACACAAAGCTCTGACGCTGTATCCATAGACAGTAAAAGAAATGGACACAGCCACCCCATTGGAACTCAATTGAGACAAGTGAAGCCCATTTTTAGCGATTTTTAGCACTTCCGTTTCTGACGCGCAGACTCAAACTAAGCTTGATGACGTCCGCAACCTGTCTGACAGATGTAAATCTTCTAGTAGCTGTGCGTGAAAACTGCCATCGTTAATCTTGCAGAGACGGCGAGCTTGAGCGGGGAGTTCTTTGGCGTGAGTAAGCAGGAGTAAGTATTCTGATTAATTATTTTGTATAGTATTTTAAAATGTAACGCCAGTACGCCATCTCTCTTGACATCTCCCCGATTGCCTGCGAGCTTCTCCTCCTGTCTGTACGGTAATTTCTCTACTGTGCGACAGAGAGTCGAGTGGTTATGACGCAATCGTTAGCCTGTTTTTACAAAAACTGTATCTACGGGGCCATAATGTAACATAGAAGGTAATGGAGCCCTTTATACATTGTCGTGTATCTTTAGAAATAAATAATGGACAAATGGAGTCTTTAAACGCCTCAGATGTAAAGTTATTCACTGTCAAAGTGACGCCAAAATGAATGGGAGTCAATGGGGATGCTAACGCAAGTGAAGTTCTGCTACAAGATGGCGGCACCCGGCCGACTTCAACTTCCGGTCGACTTCCTTGGGCACTGGCTGTATCAGACTGAGTACAGAAGCGAAATGAAATTGAGCGGAAGTAGGAAGTCTGACGTAGTCAGGCTACAAGAGCACATGAATTTAAAAAAAATTTATCTGTGCACTTCATTACTTATTTATAATAAATAAAAGGGGCCACACTTCTATTCCACTCATTACAATACTATTTCAGTTTTATGCCACTTAATTTTTTTATTACATCCTATTTCAGCTAGCTTTATAAATTTTGTATACTTAATGCAATTTATTTTATATGATTTTTGTGGCATCTACATCTTTAGTTAAAAGTGTTCAGTTACACAATATGTACTTAATACATTTCAGTGTGTTCACTGTTCAGTGACACTGTGTAATACAAATACCTTTGTTAATTAATTAGAATCTAAGTATTTTTCTGAAGAGTTAAATTTAATGTGATATATATACAGTACCTGAATACCCCAGGAGGTACACCACAAGCTGCATTTTTTTACATTTTTGATTTAGGCCTATATATATATATATATATATATATATATATATATATATATATATAAGTGTATAAGTATATATCGCAATAAGTATTGTATCGCAATATCGCAATCGTGATATATCGTATCGTGACCCATGTATCGTATCGTGAAGCCCTTGCCAATACACAGCCCTAAATACACACAAAATTGTCAAAATGCCCAGCTTGTTGAGCATTCATGTGAACACAGTCGGATATGTCTTAAGATAATTTAAACAGTGGAGAAAGAAAACACATATGCAACAGTATATTAGATCCGTGCAATGGCTCTTAAAGTGACAGCAGCCATATAAACCTGCTGCTGTCTGTCATTAATGTCAATCAAACAGAAAACAAGAAAATTGCTGCTTTTGTCTGACTGTAACTTTAATTGTAAGGATTATTCTGTATTTTAATTTTTTTTTTTTTTACATTTTTTTCTGTAATTTTTACAATGTAGTCTATAGAGATATTTTACTTTTAGTTTATTCAAATTCTGTAGTATTTCTTACCTGAATAACTTGGTTGATTTGAATGTTGTTCCAGGATCAACAAAGATGTTGATCCAGGAACATGTTACATTTGATGAAATCAGGTTCTGCGGGAATGCCTCTGTGACTGCATCTTGAAGCACATGTGAAGTCCAATACCATGGTGGGATGTCATCCCATAGCATTTGACATCACGATCATGAAAAGCTATAAAGCACATCTTGACCAAACAATGTCACCTTCTGTGCTTTCAGCAAGTGCTCTGTGTGAATTTTTGTCTTAATTATTGTTCGTTTGTCCTGATGAGCAAACAACAATTTAAATTGTGTTTACTGTTTGGTAGCGGAGCATGCAGTCAGCTCTCAAGATGTCTCAAGGTCACCATACCCAACAAAATAATAATAAGAATATTATTATCAGTGTTAATTTCGTTGACGAATAATTTTCATCATAATTTTCGTCAACGTCATTTTTTCACGGACAAAAACGAGACGATGACTAAATAAAAATGAGTTTTGAATGACTAAAACTATGACTAAAATCTACTCTAATTTTCGTCAACGAATAAAAACGAGACGAAAATGAAGGAGTGACGATTTGGGAAGATATCCAGTCAGAACTGCTGTCCTGTGTGGAAGATGCGCATATTTGAAGTGTAACGTGCTGATCTAACTGCGGGAAACGTGGCGCTGTTGCGCGCTCTACAGGCTCGCGCAGCAGCAGCACTTCAGACTGCTTCGCAATTATTGAATAGCGCATATTTATGCCATGCGATTGCTTATACACTAATGTTGATGAATTATGACAATGTTTACTACACAATGTTTAAATGGTAGTATGTTTTAGACGGTTGTAAGAAATGCATTATCACCCTCATGAGTAGCCTGCTACAGTGCAGACTGCAGACATTTCAGAATAAGAGTCACGGTGTATTTCGGTATGGTTTATATATTATTTTTTTCCCTGGTCATTTTTGTTAATTTGTTTTAACAATAAACTGTATTTAATTTAATTTCTATTTAATTCATAGTAAACTACTGTATCTTCTGTCACAGGAAGGAAAGACTAAGAACATTATTTGACACATTATTCAATATATTTTACAAGTATAAGGGTTATTATAGTTAACTAAAATTAAAACCAAAGAAATCTTGATTACTTGAAATAAACATTAATTGAAATAAAAAATAAATATATAAAAATGTAAACTTATTTTATTTCATAGTGTCTAAGCTTTAGCTTAACCTGAGGCATTAAAATAAACAGAAATAAAAACTTATAGACATTTAAAAGCAAAAACTAAAAGACATAAACATAAAAAATTACTAAAACTTTTAACTAAAATTACAATAAAAGCAGAAAAACTAAAAATCTTATCTAATAACATTTTTTAAACAAAAACTATAATAGTACCTCAATGATAAGTGTGTCAATCCCTGAAAAGTACTGAATTTTGCTCTTTCGTGTGTTTTTGCACTTGAGCGGTCAAAAACCGTCTGCTTTGGTGAGCAAAGTACAGTTGGGTGAACATAAACAGTTTGGGGAATATCAGATGTACCTATATCAGTATTGGATCTGTGTATTGTTAGAGAAATGCTTAATGCATTAAAATTTAACAATTAGATTTTAGTCGACTAAATCTACTGTAGATGTAGTCGACTAAAAAAAACTTAAACAATTTCCGATGACTACAATATGACTAAAACTAAATGGCATTTTAGTCAAAAGACTATGACTAAAACTAAATCAAAATTTGCTGCCAAAATTAACACTGATTATTATGAATAAAACAAAAACAAACAAACTGCGATTTGTTGATTTCATCACAGTCAATGCCATTTTTTACCAATAACACACCAGAATCCACTAATCTGAACAGTGGAAAATGACCCAAGTTCCAGGATAAATATATATCACTTGCTCTGGGCAAGAGACCTAAAGAGCACACTGAGCTATGGTTAATGAAAACAGAGACTTTCTAAATGTTCAAAAAGAAATGAAAGAGGATGAAAAAGTCATATTAAAATGAATATATGCCTGAAAGGCAAAATTAAAAACTAAAATAAAGTATGAGAAAGTAAGAAAAAGTGTGAGATTTATTCACAAAAATGAAAAGTCCCAAGTTGCATGACCAAGCAACATTTAAGATGAAGAGTTGCAAGGGAAAAGGTTACTGTAGAACCCACAGGGCAGAACATGGGAGGTATCAGAAAAACACCCTGAAAGGTGGTGTGTTTCGGAATGTGCTGTCCTGACTCATATCCAGCCCCATGGAGGCTGTGAGCAGAGACCTGTACTCACAAGGACTTCTGGCAGGCCACCGAGGAGGGAAGGGGAAAAAAACGTAACCTTTGACCTTCCTGCAGTCGAATATTACCTGCAGCTCCCCTTGCCAGTGCACTGCAATGACCAGGTCATCAAGAGGCCTTCTCAAACTACAACTAAAGAGCAGCTTAGCACATCCTATGTGTTAAATTTACTGAGTGCTAAGGATATGCGCAACTGGGGGTGGGCACTACCTGCTAAATTTAGAAAGCTTGGCTGTCACGTACAACCTGATAACATGACTCTCTGAGTGACCAAACTTATAGCTATAAAAAGGAAAAGTTCCAAAAAAAAATAAAAAAATCAGTGAGTATTGCACCCTTATGTAATTCCAAACATGTAGAACTATGAGTTTTTTCTTCATCTACGGAAAACAAAAGGTGAATTTCTAAAGAATATTCCAAAAAGTGTACGAGGACTAGATTGGACAAGCTCCAAAATGACAAAAACACCATAAAAGTAAGCTAAAAGTAGTCCATTCAACTCTACAAAACAAGTTGTCTAAATCCACGCATTAGTTCTGCATGAGAAATCAGGGCTTGACAATAAGGACGCTCTGGACGGTTGACGGACATGGCCAATCATGCCAGTGCTGCATCTTCATGAAAGTTTATCATTTGCACTTGTTTTTAAACCAATTTTAAACCACATATTCAAGCGCAAGATGACGTGCGAAAGAAATCAAGTCAGTACTCATGCACTGTGAAGTTGTGTATGAAATCTGCACCTTAGTGTGCAAATACTTGAATTCTCGAGTTTCACTTCTTCTTGCATTGAATGAACAAATTCACACAAAATTGTCAAAATACCCATCTTGAGAGAAAATGCATACGTAACAGTATTTTAGATCCGTGCATTCGCTCTTGAAGTGACAGCAGCCTAATATACCAGCAGCTGTCTGTTTTTAATGTTAATCAAACATCAAAGGACAAAGAAAAAAAACTCACTTACTGTTCCTGACTGAATAACATTTGTAACTTTAATAAGGAATAATCTAGATTTAATTTATACATTGAAGAATAGGCCTATGCAGTGTTATTTTACATTTGATTAGGCCTATTTTATTCAGTTTCTGTACCTGAAAACTATTGTTAGACCTCCCTGAAAACCACTTATTTGTATGTTTTTTATATTGTATTTATTTGTGCTATTGCTCATAACTTGATCATTTGTTTTTATTTTATGACTCTTTACGTGTCTTTAATTATTTGAAATTTATATAGGCTAAGAGATTGACCAATATCGATTTTTTTATAACAGATACCAATTATTTTCATGTTTATGTCTTCGATAATCAATATATAATAGAACCGATATTTATTTATTGTTTTATTTCTGTTTTTGATGAATTATAACAACAGCACCTTAACTGAACAAACTGTTTTATTTAAGGTCTCTCTGCAGTCATTTGTATCCCTTAAAACTCATCTTGGATCACCAAAATGACATATTTAAACATTTTTTTTATTTAAATTCTTCATGCCTAAAAATAGCTTGAATGTAACTCTACACCCTTGCCTCATTTAGTATACGTGGTTCTATGAATATGTAAATTAGCCCCACCTCCACAAGGTTGTTTGTGATGTCAGAAACACCAGCGATTTCAAACCACTTTTTTGAGACTGTCTTTGGTTCACTGCAGTTTTAAGGAGAAAATACTCAGCAATGGTGTTGACTTATGAATATGCACATGATTAAAAACACCACATAGACATACACAACATTAAAAACTTGATTTTTACCACAGGGTGACTTTAACACTTTTTAGATACTGTCATTTCTGCAATGTCGCTCCCTCCATGCATACAAAACACACTTCAACATCAATAAATAGAGTCTGAAAGAGTGCAAAAAAAAAAAAAAAAACAACACCTAAACAGTCCACTGTAAATAAAATCTTTGAAACAAACAGGTAACAAATATAGAAAGTAAAAATAATTCTAACAAATTTTTAAAAAGCATAAAACATTCTAAACTGCCTGGGAAAAACAAAAAAAACAAAACATTACTACTTGTACTTTAGTGTAGCTTAATCCCAGTTGCATCTTTTTATTTATAACAGCAGCATTAAACAACACAACAGAACTTTTCTCACCGAGAAAAAATTTATTTCCACAGAGCTGTAATTATTTAGATGTTTATTAGTGAAAAAGATTATATAGTAAATGTTAATATAATTTAAGGAGTTTCACATGAGTGGATCGTGTTAAAAGCTGCATACGGTGGCCATGCTGGAGCATCTGAGCATCAGCCCGGTGAGTGAATGGCACTACGAACGTAAATTCACGAGACTAACGATAAGCATAGACAACAGAGAGAGAATTAAATTCAGTTCTTTTATTTAATTCATGTAAAGTTACGTCTTTATTGGAACAGGACTTTACATTTCGTGACTCCGTGCGTTCATCTGTTTTTTTTTTTAGCACCAAGTTTAAACAAGCATTTATATAACATGTCAAGCATTTATATAACATCTCATTTGTGTGTTAATGGCTGTTATGCTAAATAAAGTTTATTCATTAAGGGAAACAAGTTATTTTTACATTTTAACACAGCTGTTGACTCATCTCCCCTGAGAGGCAATGGTTTAATGGCGGTCTTGCACGCAATTCTCAAAACGGCCACAAGATGGCATTTATCAGTGAATCCGATTTTACAAAACCAAAACCTGATTATGGGAAAGTGCTTAATCTGGAAAACAGGGAAAACCAATTATTGGTCGATCTCTAGTTATGGCTAGTAGGCTAGTTTTTGCTGTGCTATCAAAATTGATATGAAATTAGGTGTCATAACGTTATTTTACGAGTTCACATGTACATATAATTAAACAGAGTAAAAGTCGTATTTGGTGTGCTGTCCTTGGGGCTGTGAGCTCAGAATTTTGGCCTGAACCCAGAGTACTCCCCCCGGTTGTGGTAAAAATAGATAGAACTAGAAGTGAGGAGGGATGCTGATAAACTGTCAATGAACAGAGGTAAGTCTGCTGTATTTATACCTCTTGTCATTGGTTGAGTTGATTAACTGAATGCTCTCCACTTGTGCTAATTAGGTTAATTATCTGAACCTGCCCCTCCCAGACTTTGTTAATAAAACATCAAGATTGCATGCATCGAACATTACTTTTTATTACTTTTTTTATACTTATACTTTTTATACTTTCATACTTTTTTTTTGCAAATTTTGGCAGAGCAAGTAAGCAAGGGCAAATCTTGGGGTGACACACCAAAAAAACAAAAAACAAACACGATTTTCAGTGTAATGCACACAGTCGAACTCACATCCTTGCAAAGTATACTTGACTCTTACGCGTACACAGGCATTTGACGCATGCACGTTGCAGCAAATTGCAATACCTCTATGAGTTACAACCCATTGACAGCCGCTTGTTACAATTCACTTAACTGTATGTTAAAGAGAAGAGTCAACATTCTGCTAAACTTTGCATGGTGTGTTTCACAGACAAACACAAATGTTTAGAATAACATGATTGGGAAGTAGATTATTATTAGAAGTTATTGTTTTAGGTAAACAATTCTCTCACTGCAACCAAATTGAGACCAAAACCAAATCATCATTGAATACTGTACCTTTAAAGAAGTTACCATGTGATGTTTAAGAAGTTATAGCAGCATATAGCGGAATTGAGGTTAAATAAGCCAGGATTGTCCTACAGTGGAACAAAATCTCTGTCTAAGCTGTCAAATCATCAATGTCATCTACTTTCTGATCAAATTTATCAAAGTGAAATTGGATAAGACACTATCACACAGGTTCAGGAGATGGAATCAGTATCATTCCCAAATGGTTCTCCCTTTCATGCTGAAGGTTATACTGACAGCTACCACAGAGGCCACACACAGAAGAACAGACAATTGCCTCTGACAGCCTGTCAGGGGTACAAAGCACAATAAAAGGCAAACAAGTATTTATAAATAGAGAAAGGAAAACACTCACTTTAATAGTACATCTGAGAGCACTATTGAATCAATACACAGGACAATACAACTGACGTATACAAGAATTCAGGTTAAATTCTTGAAACCAAAATCATGATAGGAAAACATAAAAGAACTTTAAACAGACAGCATAAGCTTTCTACTGCATCTTGAACTAGAGCTTTGTTGAAGCTGTCTTTTACTCTCAATCTCACATTTAGGGATTTCTGTCAGGACCACTAACGTTAAATATGATTGATAATTGCATAGAGTTTGTATTGACTGTTTGTATTGTTCTGTTCTGGGCATGGAGCATGTTCTAGCATGGAGTGCAGCAAGTCACCTGGGAATGATGCGAGCTTAACTGACGTGACCTGCCAGAACAGAAGCTACGCTTGATGTTTGTTTGTTTTTTAACACCATGCCAGCTTCTGTGGCTATTTTCATGGTGAGAAAAATGTATGATAAAACTTTATCAGGTGTTCACAATTTATTTTTGTGAAAAACTATATTTGGTTTAACTTTGTTAAAAACTTCTTCAAAAGAAAGAAAAAAAAAAAAGGTTTCTCACATTTAGGGATGCACCAAACAGGGCTTGAAAATAAGGACTGCCTGATGGTCCAGGGCCAGCGTGATAGATGCTCGAAACAGTTAATGGAATTGTCACTTGCCTAACTTGCAACGTTGTCATGAAAGTTTATCATTTGCACGTGTTTTTAAGTCTTGTCAGTTTAAACATTCAAGTGATTTTTAACCATTCAGGCTGTGTTTACACTTGCACCAAAAATCTTTTTTTTTTACTATCATTTGACACAAAAATTGTTTACCCACAAAGATAGCTTTTTAATGTCGTATGCTTGTGTGCGCTCGCAATATTGAGGTGGAAACTTTAAATATTGGTAAGAGATTGCACACACAAACATTCAAGAGCATTGAAACTTGTTTTCAACCTCTGCCCTATGAATTGTATAAATAAAACAGCTTCACTACTGAAAGCTATACATTATAAGCCTATTTCTCAACAACAAGGTGATGACTTAGCCGTTTTTGAAATTATACTCATAGCTTCACAGACGCTGTACAGATGCAGGCAGGGGTGTGAAGTAACAAATTACCAATACTCAAGTAACTGTAATAAAGTAGTTTATAAGAAATTGTACTTTAAGTAGTTGTGTATTTTTACTTGAGAAGCCTACAAGTGTTTTAAGTGATATAACTGCACTTTTACTCCATTATTTTTCATCCATTTGTGGTCATTATATGCTTGTTAAATGTTATTTTTATCCATCAATGTGATTAGCTAGGGAGAGAGTAATGGTCCCATAAAATAAAATTGCGCATAGAAAACTTTAACCACAGCACAGTAGCTGGCGGCAACTGCTGTTAATCATGGCTGCTGTAGAAGCACATCCTTTAAGCATCAGTTCAATCAAAATACCAGCATTTAATTCTCTAATTTGAAGAAACATGTTAAGGTAAATTTCGGACTCCTGTTTACTACAATATCTGTCTACAGGACCTGAAATTTGGCGTGAGGTTGCGAGTATTGCAATTGTATACAATGTTAATAACTCCCGCAAGCACCACATTCATAATGCAGGGATTCCCACACCCTTTTATTTACTTGAACATATAGAGAGGCACGCAATCTGCACAGCCCCATCTCTTCCTTACGCACATACTGCCGTAGCTGGCAGCTCATTGATTGTTTTTTTTTTTTTCCTTTTCCCTTTTTACACATTTCTTTCCCACATGTAACTAAATGAGGAAAGAGACAAATAGAATAATAAAGAATAAAAATAAATAAAGTAGCCACCCCCCACCATAACCACCCCCCCGGAGGAACAGTCTTTGTATACAATTACACTAATAAGATGCATATAATAAAAAAGAGAGAAAAAAGAAAAGGAAAAACAAGTAAATTCAATTATACAAATAGTATATGTAGATGATAAAGTGTTAATTAGAAATAGTATAAAGAAGCACACACGCATATACATACAGAGATACATCCAAAACAATGCACATATATACCGGATCAAAAAAATCCATGTTTGCACAACCATGATTTATATAATTAGTCGGAATCTAGTGAGGACACAGAGTAGCTCACTGATTCTTGATGAGTTAAGTATGAGCACGCAATGCTAGAATCCGCAGCTCGGTACTACTCACTACTCATGAGTACTTTTAAATAAGATGCTCTTTGCATATCAGACAGGTAGCATTTCCATTAAACTCCACGAAAAAAATACTGCAATGTCCATCTTTCTTGAAACTGTCTGTGTTCCTCATCCACTTTCACTTTCAAATAAACTACGAAAGCCCCAAACCAGCTCTCATCAAATCTGCTTGCGTGCTTTTTTTTGTCATTCTTGGATAATAATAATAATAATAATAATAATAATAATTTAGTGGGCTGGATTACGTTTTATTTTTGAGATCAGTTGCGGTCGGGTGGAGGGGGAGGGGGAGCTGCGGGCCGGCAGTTTGAGACCACTGACTTAAAGTGACAGCAGCCTGATATATTCCTTCTGCCATCTGTGCCATTCATGTTAATCCAACAACAAAAGCAAAAAAAAAAAAAAAATGCTGTGGTATTGAAATTGGAATCAGTCAAGAATTGTGAAATTTCTTTTTCTTTTTACTTATTTTTTGGGTAGGGCCGGTGAAAATTTTGGCGGGGAACATAAAAATTTTAACCACTGTAGAAAAAATCCTTGGCGTTGAGCCTTGATCAAAATTTCGGCTACCAAAATAGATTTTATAGATCCGAAATCAGTGACACAAACAGAGATTTGGGATTTTCTTTTAGTTGAAAACAATGTGTAAACAAAAGATATACTGAACAAACAGATTTAAGGTGAAGCAGAGCTAACAGTTATCGTGCAGAGCGTACATATACACTCGAGTCAGCATATGATTATCGTGTTTATATTGTTTCAAATGTTCATGTTGAGAAAAAAAAAAAGAATATCCACATGCTCAGGTGAAAGTTGGCTCCTCAGTCTGATAATAAGGCCAGGTGGGACAAAATATCGATAGGGCAATATATCATTGTCGGAGAATCGATATGCTGGCGCCAAATATCAATATATTTCAATCAATAAAATAAGGCACTCTAAATAGATTTCCCTGCACTCCGCATCTAAAAATGCTCGGAAAAGAGGCCGCCATTTTCATCTTCTTTCCAAAGCGCGTGCTAAGCAATCACGAACCGTGTTCTCTATGAAGACAAGTTAGTTTAGCAAAGGATAAACCGATTTCCAGCCACTGTATTAGCTTTACAGCTATATATATTTATAGAGATGAAAACTAAAAAACCCACCCTGAACACCTATGATCAGCATGGACGATGGACCAAACCTTGTCGGAGCCGTAATGTGCTGCAGACATGTGCAGTGTGCGCACTTGCTGCGCGTCTACATTTGCAATAACAAACTTGAGCATGTAAAAGATGCGACCTGTGAACCGTGAATGTTGAACTGTGAATTTTTTTTCCTGCATGTCATGTGCGGGGCTGTATATTCCAGCTCTTTATGATGAGACGAGCGAAGGTTGAGAAAGCACTCTAGGTAAATTCTGAAATGTACCAGGTTTATATAACTTAAAACAAGTTGAAGCAGTTAAATGTGTCAGTTTATACACAAAGAAAAGTTAAAGCTTTTAATAAATGTTACATTTAATTTACAGCCCTACATTTTTTACAACAGTTTGGCCTTGAATAAAGAGAAAACCTGCACTTAACCTTTTCACAGGCATTTTGTTTTCATAGTCAGATATCATGATGCATCATTATAGGATTGTCTAGCAATTTATCGATTACCGCAGAATTGCTGTATCATGATACTATCTGTATTGTGAGCCGTGTATCGATTAATCGTAAAAAGGTCGCAATCTCGATTCAAACACCCACGCAATCTTATTTTATTAATGACAACGATTCACCCGAGTCTTTCAAACCTTTGACAAAATCATACCGGAACATTCAAATAGTTCGTGCTGCCAGAGCCAGAGAGAGCAGTTTTGAACCACACATTAGATTTTTCTATGTTGCAAATATTCAAATTATCAGAGAAGTACTGAGATATAAGTTTTAAGTTAGTATATAAACACTGAAGTCTACTATAGCGATCAAACACCTTTTGAAACGAACTTGGCGCATCAAATAACGGTTGTATCAATCTTATTCCACTAGGTGGCGACAAGTGACTTAAAATATGTATTTCTCATTGAATCATTAAATAGATAGATCTTTATTTTGTCATTGTTAAAAGGAACATTCATTCATTCAAAAGATTGGTTCAAAAACACTGATTCATCCAGTAATGAAACAAGTATTTATTAATGAGTCATTGAATTCATTCAAAACCATTTTTTTAAAAATTCATTCAAAAGTTTTCCAGAAATTAGAGTCTAGCAATTTGTATTTTGTCAGAACCTCTATTAAATTACATGTTATTTTGTTTGGTTGTATATTCAGAATCGTGGGACAATCGTGATCTCTATTTGAAACCAAAAAATTGCGATTCTCATTTTATCCAGAATCGTGCAGCTCTAGTGTATCGTATCGTATCGGGAGGTACCCAGAGATTCCATTTGAATTGTTTTAACTAATCATCTTATCAAGAATGTCATTTCAGTTCTACTTTCTTAGTATGAATTATCACATGCATGCAGTAAAAGACAAAAATATACAAGCACTGTAAAAGGTTTTGCCACAAACTCAACTGATTGACTTTTCTCCTCTGATTTCATGAGTCTCTTCAGATCTTATAACTGTACATAATATATAAGCTTGAACTCCTTTCCACAAATTGATCATAGAAATAAATAAATAAATAAAAAAACAGCATAAAAAAAAAATGAATAACAAGTTTTCTCTTAGTCTCAAGTGCAAACATTTTTCTTCAAGCATGATACAGAGCTAAGAAATGGTTAAAACTACACAACCCAGCCTAAGATCGCTTTCATATTGGGAGATATTTGCATGCATCAGGGAGCCGCTTTCAAAATGCGGGATATTGAAATCACGTTTTAATGCGCACTCTCGTTTATACAAGATAAGACATTTGTCAGACGTTTAGGTTCTGTTGTGCAACGAATCCTCCGCCAATGATCTTCTCATCTCGTCACACTGCACTACGAATGACTCTGCAGCTCGTGGGTTGGATGAGCTAGATGGGATTAAAGCAACCGTTATCCAACTAAATTAAATGTTTTTTTATTTATATAAGAAGTAAAACGACAGTGGAGACATAATGTCAACATAGCGGTGGCATAATCTTTCCTAATTTCACCTTCAAACACTGCTATGGCAATATCGTGAGATAGCTTTTTACCTCGAAGAGGAATCTCATCGCATTTTAATCTTGTGAGATCTCGTGGCACAAGATCTCGTCACACCCCTATTGTTTACAGCACGAAATACACATTGGTGAACACTAAAAGTTATGTTGAAAGATGCATTACAACTTACCAAAATAAATCCTATCTCATGTAATCACCCAATTAGTGTTTCAACCGGAGAAAGACGTCAGTAAAACAGCTTGTATGCTATACGTCATTTAACATTACATTTACTTCAAGAAAGCTATTCAATGTCCAAAAATTCATTTGTTATCTGGAAAAAAGAGAAGAAGAGCATTTTGCTAAATGTATGCATTTTATTATATTCATTATATTTTTACTTAATCTCTAAATGATGTCTTTATTATTTAATGTATGTTTAAATAAATCTGCCATGAAAACAAGTTGTTACAGTTTATTGTTGTTTAAATGGTTATATTTCACCAACAAACAGGAGTAGAAACAGTTTATTAAAAAGTTTATATAAAAACTGTATTATGTGCAATTTAAATGTTTGTACAACTCAGTTTTAGCTAATCGAGTGCTGATTATTAAATGAGTTTGAATAATTAATTGATTATTAATTTATTTCGGCTACGGTCTTCGGCCAAGTGAATTCTGAAATTTCGGTTTCTGCCCCAAATTTTCATTTTGATACATCCCTACTCACATTTATGATGGTATCTTTAGAGGAACACTCTCGTTGCTGTTTCTCGCAACAGCACATTCAATTATTTACAACAAATTAGGGCTCAATGATAGGGATGGCTTGATAGCAGTTGACAAAACTGTCACTTGCCCTATGGGCCAATGCTGTGTTGTCACTGACATTCTTTAATCAAACACATGTCTTTTAAACCTTGCAAACTTAAGTATTTGGCTGCATGGTGAAGTTACAGGTGGCTAACACAAGTTTTGTATAAATTCAAAGAATAATGTGTGATTAATAATAATAATTTGTGTAATAATGTAATAATTTATGTAGAAAAATCAATTAGAATAGGTTGAAAAAAAATAAAAATCATATCTTGCATCATATACCATTATTTTACTGTTATTTTGTTAAATTAATATCAGGGGTTACATTCTCATTATATAAAATGTATAATTATTATTATAAACAAGCTTATTACAAATTAAAACTATATTTCATATTTTTATGTAATGAAAACCCTTTTTGTAGTAATCTGCAAATGCAATAATCCCAAACAAGCACCATACACAAACACAAAAGACTCAGAGGCATGAAGCTTTATAGCAAAATGCCCTGGACCCTGCAACACAGAAAGGAAATTTTCTGGGACACTAGCCAACACTCAAAAATCCTTTCTTTTCCAACTCTTAGCCCTTACCCGTACCCCATCCTGTCCTGCTGCGTGGCACACCATTCTCACACGGACAAGAGGATTTCAGCCTCTTACATCAGAGGGTTCAATGTTCAACTGAATTGTACCATAGTGCGATGAGGTAATGAGAGAGATATGGGTGGAAAGACCCTGTAATAATACCCTCTAAATTTGACATCAGGGAGGAGTTTCCTTTTTAAACTGTCTGCTAAAAGATTTAGTTAAGTTAAGAATTCAGTTAAATGCTAAATATCTAATAACAAGACAGGGGCCAGGGCAGCTCTATTTAACCTCTTGAGATATTTTATTTTAATTTAAGCAATTACAGATGTGGTTTGTAACACAATTGCCTGAGGAAAAATACATCCTTTAAAAAAAAATCTGGACAAAGGTAAGAACGAAAATCAAGCAATGATGCTACTGTTACAGAAATGCAAACTGAACTCGGCAAAGGAGAGTTTACCACAGCCAGTCTTTGAAATCTGAGCAGACAAGAACAATGTGCTCTAATTTTATCAGAGCAAGACAGCAGCGAACAGCCACAGAGACCAAGATTAAATTATGTCCAGCTATAAAGTGGGGCTAGACACCAAATAGAAAGCCACAATGTTCACAGAGAATCCCATGAAAGACACAGAATTCCCCGTCTCCAAACATTAGCCACAGGTCTGCTTTTACAAGCTCTGCAGTTCAGGGGGGGTTGTGTGTACCCTTGCAGTCCAGAGAGAGACCGCTCATCCGTATGGCTTGCCCTTTTTGCCTTTTTGACACAGGCTGAACACTGGCGTCTCACGCCTCCAAACTTTGACCCCAATCCCCTGCAGCGCCAGGAAGGGCAGTGGTTTCTTAGACCCAGACAATGGGGGGAGCTGTATCTGAGTGTATTGGAGCAAATGAGCTCCCCGTTTTGGTGTGATTTATAATTAAGGCTGAGAAGCACACACTTAAAGGGTAGATAGATGGGTTATGAATTACAAGTGAATAGCCCAATTCATTTTATCACTAGCATCAGCCAAGTGTGACATGATATTCAAGAGAACAAAGAATGAAATTATGGTTCTCAATTAAGCACACAAGCTACAAAAGTACTAGAATATCAGGAGAGAAAGATGATAAAGGATGATAAATCTGAAAACCTAGTGTTCAAAGAGCAAAGATTTCCAAAAATTATTTCAGTTTATTTATTTTTTTCCATCTTAAAAAGCAAAAATATTCAACTTCTCTGAACTAACTAGCATAGTGAAATTTATTTATTTTCACAAGGTGATCCAATGACCCTGGGTATTTGAATATAAACAGCTGAATTGTGCTATAGTACATCTAATCCTAGATGACTTTGAGTCAACAAAGCCAATACTTTACAGTCTCATAGTGATTTCTCTTCTCTTTACCGTAAAAAATATGTCAGTAGGCTACACTGAACTTTAAAGGCTGTCCTCTTTGTGTTTCCATGCTGGAAATCATATAATCAACAGAAATTTAATATGGTAAATTCATACACCGTTTTTCAGTGTGAAGGAAGGAATATGGCAGCAGTGATGAACCTGTTAATTGGAGGGTTTTAACTGTAATGTGTAATAGGATCAGAAACATGTGATGTTAGCTGTACACAGATTCTAATTAGCTGAATCTTTAATATTTTGAGTAAAAGGGGCCCATCAAGACCTTCATTTTGTAACACCTCAGCAAAGGAAAACACATACACACACGCACAAAATTGCTATTCTAGATTTTTTTTTTTCCCCGATGTTGACAGAGCGTATGACTAACAGAGAAAGTAGCATTATAAACTTTGCAACAAAATACCAGTATCACTACATAGTTTATTACTTTTCAACTGTGGTAGCTTGGTAGGCTAACTAAACTGACGTATTGGCACAGTATATACACAGTATATACATATAAATAAACAAACAAACAAGAAACAAAATTGCAAAAAAATAATGTGTATATATATATATATATATATATATATATATATATATATATATATATATATATATATATATATATATAAAACTTCTTACAGTCTAAATAAAGGATATGATAGCTGCTCACACGACTAAACAGCAGTTGGAAAAAAAATTATCAAGTTATCGTTTATAGGACGCGTTAACCCAAACAAACAGTAAACACATTAAAGGCTCAGCTACTGTACCTGCAGTAACTTGGTTAAGCTTCTTTATGGTCAGTCAAGTCGCTCAGTTAGCCAACATGCTTTTAGGTATCAGTCTAGATTTTTAACCACTATAGTACAGCACACAAATGTCTCTAAAGGATTAGACTCACAGCTCGTTTTAGATACAGTATGATCAAATATTAAACCTAGTGATCTGTCAAGACAGCATTGGTTGCAGTCAGAGATGTTAAAAGTCAGCTGAGAGAGAGCCAATATCTCAACTTACCTTTTTGTTCACAAGTCGAGCTTTGGCAGCTTTCAGTAAAAAAAAATGGTGTTGCATGTCGCACAGCGGTACAAAAAGGCCTTTTTTCCGAAAAAGAAGTACCCGTAAAAACAGACAGACCCCAGTAACACTGTACTGAATGAGCAGCCGAACTTCCGAAAGTATCCCAAAAAGGCAGCAGAATGAAAATAAACACAGAATTGAATATGCAAATGGAAATCTCTATGCAGACTCAGAGCTTTGGGCTCTGATGGAGATTATAGATGCATGCATGCATGCATGCAGGAAAATCAGCAGACGACATTTACATGACGCTACCAAATACCTTCGAAAAGACAGAAAAATTACATGAAAACGGCGAGGCAGTTGGTTAAGTACAGTGGCATAAATTGGTCATCAGTAATAGCATCTGATCTATGGTGCAAAATGAAGAAGAGGGCAGTTTGAAGCTGCTACTGTCTAGTAGACTGACATATACGATGCAAGCTGCTTCAGTAAAGTGCAAAAATAAAGATAGCGAGCAATGTGGCAAGCAGCCTGGCTGCAGTCGTGTGAAGAAATCCAGCGACGTTTTTAAAACGACAGCGGAAATATCCAGGGATAAGTGCGGAGTGTCCGGAGAAAGCGCTGAGAGTGTCGGGTCAGGATCAAGCCTCTGCAGCCATTTTGTTCGGTATCAACACAGCAGACTTGCAGCACAACTACGGTGGGAGGGGTTTCGCCACTGAAATCATTTCCATATGACGTTTAACCAACCAATAAGCAAGCATACTGGTTTTACAGCGGAGCACCGCCCATAAAAGGTTTCAAAGCGTCCAGTTGAATTCACCAGGGCTGGAATGGGCGTTCAGCTGAGACCACTGCACGCTTTGTACACAAACAAACACTGCGTGTTTTCATTTGACACTGGGTGACATCCATCCATTCATCAATCCGTTTGTCTGTCTGTCTGTCTATCTATCTATCTATTTAGGGGCCAAGCACCGAAGGTGCTTAGGCACCTATTGTTATTGTTAGTTTTTAGGGGCCAAGCACCGAAGGTGCTTAGGCACCTATTGTTATTGTTAGTTTTTAGGGCCCAAGCGAAAATTCGCGCAGGGCCCTCTTGTTTTTCTAAGGATTATTATTAGGGCCCAAGCGAAAATTCGCGCAGGGCCCTCTTGTTTTTCTAAGGATTATTAGGGGCCCAAGCGAATTAAGCGCGCAGGGCCCTCTTGTTCTTCTAAGGATTATGAGGGCCCAAGCGAAAATTCGCGCAGGGCCCTCTTGTTTTTCTAAGGATTATTAGGGCCCAAGCGAAAATTCGCGCAGGGCCCTCTTGTTCTTCTAAGGATTATTATTATTTTTTTTTTTTTTTTTTTTTTTTTTTTTTTTT
>NC_063050.1:55401230-55491230 GCF_018812025.1 Megalobrama amblycephala
TTTTAACCCAGGGAATGAGTTGTTTTAACCCAGCAAATGTTTTTTAAACCAGCAAAATTTGGGTTGTTTTAACAGCGATTGGGGTATTTTAACCCAGCGATTGGATTGTTTTAACCCAGCTAATGGGATTGTTTTAACCCAGCGAATGGGTTGTTTTAACCCAGCGATTGGGTTGTTTTAACCCAGCAAATGTTTTTTAAACCAGCAAAATTTGGGTTGTTTTAACAGCGATTGGGGTATTTTAACCCAGCGATTGGATTGTTTTAACCCAGCGAATGGGATTGTTTTAACCCAGCGAATGGGATTGTTTTAACCCAGGGAATGGGTTGTTTTAACCCAGCAAATGTTTTTTAAACCAGCAAAATTTGGGTTGTTTTAACAGCGATTGGGGTATTTTAACCCAGCGATTGGATTGTTTTAACCCAGCGAATGGGATTGTTTTAACCCAGCGAATGGGTTGTTTTAACCCAGGGAATGGGTTGTTTTAACCCAGCGATTGGGTTGTTTTAACCCAGCAAATGTTTTTTAAACCAGCAAAATTTGGGTTGTTTTAACAGCGATTGGGGTATTTTAACCCAGCGATTGGATTGTTTTAACCCAGCGAATGGGTTGTTTTAACCCAGGGAATGGGTTGTTTTAACCCAGCAAATGTTTTTTAAACCAGCAAAATTTGGGTTGTTTTAACAGCGATTGGGGTATTTTAACCCAGCGATTGGATTGTTTTAACCCAGCGAATGGGGTTGTTTTAACCCAGCGAATGGGTTGTTTTAACCCAGGGAATGGGTTGTTTTAACCCAGTGATTGGGTTGTTTTATCCCAGCAAATGGGTTGTTTTAACCCAGCAAATGTTTTTTAAACCCGCAAAATTTGGGTTGTTTTATCCTAGCAAATAGGTTGTTTTAACAGCGATTGGGGTATTTTAACACAGCGATTGGATTGTTTTAACCCAGTGGTTGGGTTAAATGTTTGCCCAACCTGCTGGGTAGTTTTATTTAACTCAACTATGTTTAAAAATTACTGTATTGCTTAAAATGAACCCAAAATATTTTGGAAATTAACATTTCTTAATAAGTTTAATGAATAATAATTAAACAATAAACATTTATTAAATTGCTTATTAATAAATGTTCACCTTTTGATTATTATTGTTTCCTCTAGTAATTATGTGTCTGATTTTTAATTTCCAACATATTTTGGGTTCATTTTAAGCCAGACATATAGTAATTTTTAAACAATAGTTGAGTTAAAACTACCCAGCACATTGGGTTAAAACATTTAACCCAACCACTGGGTCAAAACAACCGAATCACTGGGTTGTTTTTAACCCAGCATTTTTTAGATTGTTATTAAAATTTTTGAGAGTGTCCTTTATTGGGCGTATGTAAACTTTTTTTTACTTTTGATATTTGTTGTTTTTCTTATTTATTTATTCAGCGTTTATTAATGAAGGACTCGGACAGTGTGCTCTTGCAGTAATTCATGCATGGCCGTGTAAAGCTGCTCGCAGTGATTTTAAGGCTCTGATGGGCTGACATACAGACGAGGGGTCAGAACCCTCTGTCACGCCGCTTGCCTCGTATACCAGACTAATTAGCTGATTAAACGCCATCGATAACGTTCAGTCCATTAATTACTGCCGGTTGTTGTGGAGCTGTAAGCAGCGATGAGTAAAAGATGTGAATTGATCATGAAGATAAATTCAGTCTAATTGAGATGGAAACACAATGCATTTCTCAAAGAGATCTCAGGCCTTTGTAATTATCAAAGTAGCTTGTTTGGCTTATTAGCTGTAAGTTGAGAATAAATCAGGGACTTTTTGCCTTTATGTTTTTGAAATCATATTGGAGATGGAAAAAAAGGGATGAAATTAGGGATGTCTCACCGCACTACATCCCTCATGTCATTAAGATTTGAGGATGGACTTTTTAAAAAAAAAAAATCTATACTTTTATTCAGCAAGCATGCATTAAATTTATTAAAAGTGACAATAAAGTTATGTTACAAAATATTCTATTTCAAAAAATGTGTCTCTTTTGAACTTTCTATTCATCAAAGAATCCTCACTCATCTTATATATTTGTAGTTGCATTCTTGAAGAATAATGAAGAATTACCATGCTACATGTTCATAAAATCATAGTAATATCATGGTACTATGTGGCAGTTTGTAGGACTAAAACAGACCAGGGGTTTGAGTTTCCCATATTGAAGGTTGAGCAAATGTTTCCAGTGTGTGTGTGTGTGTGTGTGTGTTTAGTTGGGGAGTGTGGGGTGAGTCGTCTGCTAACTTCATTTACTGGAATGATGAGAAATGTGTGTGAAAACATTCACATCTGTCTGTGAGCGTCTCGATTCAGCGTCGTCCCTCATGTACACTAAGGGAAATTCGAGTGCAAGCTCAACTGCCGATCTAACACACAAACATGCCAAACAGACGTTAACAACATTCTTACACCGATAATCACAGTCAAAACATCCCCTGCGACAAACACACACACTGTCATCAGTGTTTTCAAGGCCTTGATTGTGTTTCAAACACACCAGCATGTGTGAAGATTTCAGAGACAATCGCTCGTCTCTCTTTAATCCGAATGCCAGTCCTGTTAGCCAATGTCTCATCTCACACATCTGCTCTCATGAGCTTCAGCATGGCTCAATGATCGCTCATCGTCGACATCATCAGCCAGCGGGAGTTAGAGATAAAATGCATATCACACACTGCGTCTATGTGGCAAGCATTACAGCGTAGAGGAGGTATTAGTGTGTGACCTTGTGTTTCTGAGAGCTCTATAATGCTGAAAGTGCTCTTGATATGTAAGTCACTGAAAGTCGTTTCAGAAGCGGAGGAAGTTTTCTTTAGAATAACATGCACTAATGAATCTTTCAGAATATGACCAGGAACATAAATAAATAGAGTAAACAGAGTCAAATGTTAATTAAATGCAGGTTTTTAGGTGGTCCTTTTCTACTGATGTCTACAAATTTCCATCTGTGTGAATCTCAGAAACTGAATAATATTGTTGGTAAAATGTGATTAATTTCTGAATCGATTCATTCAGATGATTTGTTTCAATGAATCAGTTTAAAACAGTTATTTTAGTAGTATTTATTAACCCTTTCAGACATAGAGGTCACCACAGTGGACAACTACTCAAAAAGCACTTTCTTGCTTATGCATGGGTTTTTTATGGCATAGTTGCACATCAACCTCTACAGTGGACCCTAGTGCATCATACTATACATTGCCACCAAGTGGAAAGCCGTTGTATGTCGTTTTTAATGTATGTAACTCTAAGCATTACTTTACTCATAACATCAAAAAAGTAATCGGATTACATAATGCACATTACTTGTAATGCTTTACTTTACTCGTAGCATCAAAAAGTAATCTGGTTACGTAATGCATTTTACTTGTAATGCGTTACTTGTAACATAGAAAAGTAATCTGATTACGTAATGCACGTTACTTGTAATGTGTTACTTGTAACATCAAAAAGTAATCTGATTACGTGATGCACATTACTTGTAATGCTTTACTCGGAACATCAAAAAGTAATCTGATTACGTAATGCACATTACTTGTAATGTGTTACTTTACTCATAACATCAAAACGTAATCTGATTACATAATGCACATTACTTGTAATGCTTTACTCGTAACAACAAAAAGTAATCTGATTGCGTAATGCACGTTACTTATAATGCGTTACTTTACTCGTAACATCAAAAAGTAATCTGATTACGTAATGCAGATTAGTTGTAATGCTTTACTCGTAACATCAAAAAGTAATCTGATTGCGTAATGCACGTTACTTGTAATGTATTACTTTACTCGTAACATAATGCATTACTTGTAACAATGTAATGCATTACTTGTAACATCAAAAAGTAATCTGATTATGTAATGCACATTACTTGTAATGCATTACTTTACTTGTTAGATCAAAAGGTAATCTGATTATGTAATGCCATTATTTGTAATGCGTTACTTTACTTGTAACATCAAAAAGTAATCTGATTACGTAATGCACATTACTTGTAATGCTTTACTTGTAACATCAAAAAGTAATCTGATTACGTAATGCACGTTACTTGTAATGCTTTACTTTACTCGTAACATAATGCATTACTTGTAACAATGTAATGCATTACTTGTAACATCAAAAAGTAATCTGATTATGTAATGCACATTACTTGTAATGCATTACTTTACTTGTTAGATCAAAAGGTAATCTGATTACGTAATGCCATTATTTGTAATGCGTTACTTTACTTGTAACGTCAAAAAGTAATCTGATTACGTAATGCACATTACTTGTAATGCTTTACTTGTAACATCAAAAAGTAATCTGATTATGTAATGCACATTACTTGTAATGCATTACTTTACTTGTTAGATCAAAAGGTAATCTGATTACGTAATGCCATTATTTGTAATGCGTTACTTTACTTGTAACGTCAAAAAGTAATCTGATTACGTAATGCACATTACTTGTAATGCTTTACTTGTAACATCAAAAAGTAATCTGATTACGTAATGCAGATTAGTTGTAATGCTTTACTCGTAACATCAAAAAGTAATCTGATTGCGTAATGCACGTTACTTGTAATGCATTACTTTACTCGTAACATAATGCATTACTTGTAACAATGTAATACATTACTTGTAACATCAAAAAGTAATCTGATTATGTAATGCACATTACTTGTAATGCATTACTTTACTTGTTAGATCAAAAGGTAATCTGATTACGTAATGCCATTATTTGTAATGCGTTACTTTACTTGTAACGTCAAAAAGTAATCTGATTATGTAATGCACATTACTTGTAATGCTTTACTTGTAACATCAAAAAGTAATCTGATTACGTAATGCACGTTACTTGTAATGCGTTACTTTACTCATAACATCAAAACGTAATCTGATTACATAATGCACATTACTTGTAATGCTTTACTCGTAACATCAAAAAGTAATCTGATTGCGTAATGCATGTTACTTGTAATGCGTTACTTTACTCGTAACATTAAAAAGTAATCTGATTACGTAATGCATGTTACTTGTAATGCATTACTTGTAACATCAAAAAGTAATCTGATTACGTAATGCACATTACTTGTAATGCATTACTTTACTTGTTAGATCAAAAGGTAATCTGATTATGTAATGCCATTATTTGTAATGCGTTACTTTACTCGTAACATCAAAAAGTAATCTGATTATGTTATTCATGTTACTTGTAATGCGTTACCATCTATACTGCTCATTTCAGATGAGATAGAACAAACCTGATCGCTAGGTTTATTATTTCTATGTTAGAAATGTGTCCATCTTGAGCAAAATCAGAATTATCAGCTAATAAAGGTAAATCGACATACTCTGGTACACTGGAGGGAGTATCTGAATTAGGTTTCCACAGTTTTACCTTGACAGATTGTAGAGATCTCTGATGGAATCACATCCTCATGTTCTGATATCAAAGATATGTGAAGTTCAACTTGTATGAAGTTCAATTGCATTTGCAGTATTTCACATTGTTTTTGTTGTTGTTTTTTTAAGTTTTTTTCATAAAATATATCTGTTTAGTATTTAATCATTTTTATTTGAGTTTAGTTTTAATGATTTTAGTTCATTAAATCAAATTGACAAAACATATGTTTTTAATATTTTATTTTATTTAATATAATGTTTATGTTCATTAAATTAACAACAAATCATTGTCAAATATTGTTTTTTACCCTTTACATTGATTTAAAACTGCAAATCGGTTAAAATTGTTTGCAGTAAATCACTACTAAATTAACATAATTATGATTTCAGATATTTCAGCAATAAAACTCCATTACATGATATTATCTGCTGCCTTTACATTTTATTGAACTTTTGATGACACAACTTTGATCATAGATTTTTTTTATCAATTAATTTATTATTATATTTTCCACCCAGTCTTATTTTCTTTACAGTAATGAGTGATTTTTTCCACAATAATAATTATTGCATTTTATTGCAAAACATATTCCATTAAAATCATTTCCATTAAAAAAATGATTTGTTATGCATTATAGTTGAAATATGACCTGGATATGTTCTTGACAGGTTCAACTCAGATACGGTGTCTGATGCACTACTGTACAAAAGAACGCTTCATTCATTAGCAGTGTTTTGATGTCAGACTTATTGTGTTTTTCTAGCAGAGAATACCTGCTTTCATGAGCCTGTCTGGGTTAAACGCCTCATAACTGATGATATCATCCTTCCCTTCAGGAATTACCCGGTGCGTTGACTGTGTGGGTGAGACATGCATGTGTGTGTGTGTGTGTGTGTGTATGATGATTATATGTTGATGGGTCAATGGTCAGAAATGCTATTCTGTCCCGGGGGTCTCAGTGACTCATGGGTTCTGACCTCGAGTGTTTGGGGATCAAAGCGCCGCCGTTGTCTTTGTTACGAACACAAAGCATGCTTTCTGCTTTCTCCTCCTGTTGCTTCACCTGGTTTCACATTTCACTGGCTGCTGGGCCGAGCGCCAAACAATGACAGTTATGAACATTACCTTAGTGCTTACATATGAAAAGATACGTGCTGTCTCTCTCATCGTCTTTAATCTGCCATTCTTTCATTGTAACGTTTGCTCAAACACACACACACACACACACACACACACACACACACACACACACACACACACACACACACACACACACACACTTGTTGCTGATATTATTAAGCTATTCTAGGTCATCTGTCAGCGGCCAAAAGAGTATCTGAACACTTAGTCATAGTCATTAATGTCTGAATGTCATTGCATCAGATATAAAATATGCCATTTATTGTACAGAAAGATGCACAGATACACTTTACCATCAAAACATTTGACAAAAAAAGGTTTGTTGGGTTTGAAATACTAAAACAGTTGATGAAGACAGTCAGTATTGTGTTTGTTTGTGGTTAGTTGGTGGATTATGTTGGTAGTTAATGTGATTTTACACTTGAGGAGAACTGACTGCTTACAACCACTAAAAATCACCAAAACACCAGCTGATTCAAAGATACTGAGCATAAATGTAATGACATTAGGACACTTTTAAGTGTGACTTAAGTGTTCAAATACATGTTTTATTAACTGAAGATTCCTGTCATTCTCTGGCAAACGACAACATAGTCCGATACTGTCTGCCAAGGCGGCGCTGGGATGTTTTCCCGGTTACGTTTAACTCTCACACTCTGCATGTGTGTGTGTGTGTGTTTGAAAAAATTCCAGTCACTAAACTCAATGCCTCCATTTTCTTTTTTTAGGTTTTTTAGTAGCAGTGAAGATAAAATCCCAAAATAAACAGATTTTTTATCACTCTATATAAAGGTCATGGTTAAATGCCATCGTTTTTTTTTTTTTCACAACCAGCTGCGTTTCAGGAATATCTCTTCATGTGTTTACTGACTGCATGAGATTTCCTGATTCTATTTAAACACATACTGTATGCACTAAACCATCAGTGAGATATATATATGTATATAGAGAGAGAGAGAGAGAGAGAGAGAGAGAGAGAGGAAATTAATGCTACAATGCGTTACAAAAGTGACAGTAAAGATATTTATAATGTTACAAAAGATTCTCTTTCAAATAAATGCTGTTCTTTAGAACTTTCTATTCATCAAAGAATCCTGAATCAACATTGATGATAATCAGAAATGTTTCTTGAGCAGCAAATCATCATATTAGAATGATTTCTGAAGGTTCATGTGACACTGAAGACTGGAGTAATGATGCTGAAAATACAGCTTTGATCACAGGATATAAATTACACTTTACTATATATTCACATTGAAAACAGCTGTTTTAAATTGTAAAAATATTTCGCAATTTTACTGTTTTTAGTGTATGTTTAATGAAATAAATGCAGCCTTGGTGAGCAGAAGAGCTAAAAACATTTTCATAATTAGTATTTTTGAATGGTTTTCCAGTAAAAACATCTCCGCATCCTTAAAAATAGATACAAAACCTCTAACATTAAGTATTAAACTTCAGTGTCGTCTAGTTTGGCTTGGGCTTAAAATCATGATATTGTATTTCTGAACGTAATTTTCTTTTCTATTTTAACATTTTTTGTAGCGTAACTGTTGCTTAGTGGATTATTTTCTAATGCTGAAACTGTCGGTCGTTGTCATGTGAAAGTGCAGAGGGAGGTTTGGTGTTGGACTGACAGGAACAGAGGTCGGCCGGGAGGGGAATTCTCACAGTTTGCTGTTCTGTCTGTCTGAATCATCCTCCTCCAGCAGTGGGAATGTCAGCAGGTGTTTCTCCCCCTGTTCGCTCCCTCACCGCCTCCCCGCAGGACAGAGAAATCTCTATCAAATCTCAATAGTTTCTCCTAGATTGCACTAGGACGCGTGACCTTTCCAACGTGATTACGTCATGCGTGGCGTGTCGCAGAGCAGTGCAAGACAAGCATTTGGGGTTAAAAAGTACATTTTTTATTTTATTTGTTGTCTAGATGGTTTCTCTAGATTAGACTCTTATTCTTCGTCTGGGATCATGTAGAGCTCTTTGAAGCTGCACTGAAACTGACATTTGGACCTTCAACCCGTTGAACCCCAGTGAAGTCCACTATAAGGGGAAAAATCCTGGAATTTTTTCCCTTAGAAACCTTCATTTCTTTTCCACTGAAGAAAGAAAGACATAAACATCTTGGATGACACGGGGGTGAGTAAATTATCAGGAAATTTTAATTCTGAAGTGAAATATTGCTTTACTTTAGCTGCAAACACCACTCTCATTTTCTCCTTTCCCTTCCTCCAGTTGCTGAACTCCTGGCCTGCCGTGACTCAGGGTTTAATAATTATATTCATCATGACTGGAGTCTTTATCCACAGAGAAAATCTACAGAAAGAAATGTGCAAGGAAAGTCCCTGTTTTTATCTCTTAACCTAAACCAGAGGCAGAAGAAACATCTGTTGCATTTAAAAAAAAATAAAAATCATTGTGGAGGAATTATAAGGAATTATTTTCTGCACTGTCACAATTTCATTTCACTTTCCACACCCAGTTGTCATTACTGTAATGTGTCTGGATTTTAGTTGTTATTCCTCATAGTCATCCTGCCTGGACACACAATGATGTTTGTATTATTTAAATCAGCATAAATTAAAAGAAATGCAACAATATTTATTTATTCATCAGTCCATTCATTCTTTTATTGTGAAAAAGTGTCAAAATAATTTGGTTTACTATGTTATTTAGCTTATTTTCTCTTTCTGGTCTATGTTTTTGGAGAAGTATCCCATAAAGATACATGGGTGGACATGCAGAAATGTCTCCGGCCAATAAAACGAGGAGTGTTTTTTTTTCTCTCTCAGGAATGAGGATATGCATTTCCACGATGCGGCACAATTTGTTGCCGTGGGAACACAGCAGGAGACTTGTGTGTAGGACAGCTGTGTGTCCCAGACATCAAATAAAATAAATAAATAACCGATAGACAGTCCTCCTACTCACCGCTCTCAGTTCTGCTAGACAACATTTAATGTTTTCTGGCTTGTAACATTAACTGAACCTCAGCATATTGAAGCTTCTTCAGGTTAATGCAATTAAGAAACTTTAAGAATGCTGCTTCTCTTCTTTTCTCTTTTAGAGAGTTTTGCCAAATGCAGTTTGATTTACTGTCAACATCTACACAAGGAAATCCAGGACACACACGTCCCTTGATTTAAGAGCTTCAGGTACATTTCTAAACTTCTAAAATTGAAGTTTTATATTGTAAATAACCTCTTAAAGTTTGGAAAAACTTAAATCCGCAAATGTAAGATGTTTAATATATTTACTGGGTTGTTTCAATTATTAAGCATTTCAGTACAACACATTACATATATTACTACTATAAGGGAAGTGCACGAGTACTCTGAAGTGACACCAATGATTGATAATGTAAACAATGATCGGTAATTATACTGAAGTGACTTTTTGCTAAATTTGAAATTCATTAACAACTCTACAAATAGGGACCTCATTTTTAATTTCATAATTTTCAGCACATTTTTTAACAAAAATTAAAAACTGCATTAAAAACATGATGGCGAGTGAATAGTGTGTGCACTTATTATGATTATTACGGTAATCTGCAGGAAGCACAAAAAGACAACCAAGATGTTTTTCATTGAGTATAACCTCAATAATATTAAATACAGTAACACCAAAGCCTCTCATTTTGTCCTTAAAGGTGCCCTAGAACCAGTTTTTACATGTAATATAAGTCTAAGGTGTCCCCTAAATGTGTCTGTGAAGTTTCAGCTCAAAATACCCCATAGGTTTTTTTTAATAAATTTTTTTTAACTGCCTATATTGGGGCATCATTAACTATGCACCGATTCAGGCTGCGGCCCCTTTAAATCACACGCTCCCTGCCCCCCCGAGCTCTCGACTATATTACAGCGCATTTACAAAGTTCACACAGCTAATATAACCCTCAAATGGATCTTTACAAGATGTTCGTCATCATGCTGCATGCATGCGTCGGATCATGTGAGTATAGTATTTATTTGGATGTTTACATTTGATTCTGAATGAGTTTGATAGTGCTCCGTAGCTAAAGCTAACATTACACACTGTTGGAGAGATTTATAAGGAATGAAGTTGTGTTTATGCATTATACAGACTGCAAGTGTTTAAAAATGAAAATAGCGACGGCTCTTGTCTCCGTGAATACAGTAAGAAACAATGGTAACTTTAACCACATTTAACAGTACATTAGCAACATGCTAATGAAACATTTAGAAAGACAATTTACAAATATCACTAAAAATATCATGTAATCATGGATTATGTCAGTTATTATTGCTCCATCTGCCATTTTTCGCTGTTTTCCTTGCTTGCTTACCTAGTCTGATGATTCAGCTGTGCAGATCCAGACGTTAATACTGGCTGCCCTTGTGTAATGCCTTGAACATGGGCTGGCATATACAAATATTGGGGGCGTACATATTAATGATCCCGACTGTTACGTAACAGTCGGTGTTATGTTGAGATTCGCCTCTTTCAGAGGTCTTTTTAAAAAATGAGATTTATATAAGAAGGAGGAAACAATGGAGTTTGAGACTCACTGTATGTCATTTCCATGTACTGAACTCTTGTTATTCAACTATGCCAAGATAAATTCAATTTTTGATTCTAGGGCACCTTAAAGAAAAAGAAATGCTGTTCTTAAGAAAATATTTGCAAAAGATTTTTTGAAGAATTGCACTTAGACATTCTTAACTCAACTTTTGAGAATTTATCCTGAGAAATGTCTTTACTTAAATTCTTAAATTCTGTCATCATTTACTCCTCCTCAAGTTGTTCCAAACCTGTACAAGTTTCCTTTTTCTGTTGAACACAAAAGAAGATATTTTGAAGAATGTTGGTAAGTAAACAGACGGCACCCATTGACTTCCATAGTATTTTTTCTCCTTCTATGGATGTCAATGGGGCCCGTTAACTGTTAGGTTAATAACATTATAACATGATTTTTTTTTTCATCCCTTTAAAATCTTTTAATGTTTTATTTTAAATTGTTAGTTCACCCAAAAATGAAAATTCTGTCATTAATTACTTTTATTTTAAGATATTTTTGTCTTTTAAGATATTTTTGATAAAATCCGATGGCTCAGTGAGGCCTCTATTGACAGCAAGTTAATTTACACTTTCAATTCCCAGAAAGCTACTAAAGACATATTTAAAACAGTCATGTGATTACAGAGGTTCAACCTTAATGTTATGAAGTGACGAGAATACTTTTTGTGTGCCAAAAAAACTAAATAATGACTTTATTCAACAATTTCTAGTGATACGCGATTTCGAAACACTGCTTCACGAAGCTTCGAAGCTTTACAAATTTTTAGTTTCGAATCAGTTCGGAGCGTGTATCAAACTGCCAAAGTCACGTGATTTCAGTAAACGAGGATTCGTTACGTCATAAGTGTTTTCGAAACAAAATGTACAAAATGTATTCTTGTTGCTTTATAACATTAAGGTTGAACCACTGCAGTCACATGACTGTTTTAACGATGTCTTTAGTTGCTTTCTGGGCAATGAAACTTGCTGTCAATGGAAGCCTCGCTAAACCATCGGATTTCATCAAAAATATCTTCTTTTTTTATTATTATGGGTCTGGCACGACATGAGGGTGAGTAATTAATGACAAACATTTTGGGGCGAACTAACCCTTTGATGTCATATGATCTTCAGACCAGCACATTGGTTCTAAGTCTGGAAACACAGAACTTAGTTAATCTGTCTGTAAAGTTTTTGCCATTGCATTATATAACAAAATATCAATGCAAGTGGCACATGCACCAATCACTGACACTGCAGCCTGTTTTTGAAACCAAAATTTGAAATTCAAAATGAAACTCAACTGTTTCAGCACAATCAAACAGGCATTCTACAACACTGACGTCTGTAGAAGTGTGTCTGCATGCTGGGCTGAAATCTGACTCCGGGTCGGGAGGGAGAGCAGCTGGTCGCACACGCCGATACCACCTAAAGCACTCCGCCCACCACTCCCAAACCTCCCGTCCAAACGGTTGAGAGGACGGCGAGGACACAGGTGTGGGTGTGTTTGGCATGTGCTGGAGGCGTGGTGCAGGTGTACATGTGCCAATTTGAGGCCGTCTAAGCTGGAGGTGGACGCAGGTGTGTGGCTACGATATAATAGGCGCTTGAGGGGCTGCAAGGGGGCGTTTCTGCGTCATGTGAGCATGGTGTTTTTTTGACAGAATGAAACCTCCTAATCAGCTGCATGATGGGCAAGAGTCTTGTGCGATATCATGACCCGCATGGACGTGTAATGCAATGCCTTCATTAAGGGCAGGTGAGACGGTAACGAGGCCTGCAATTATGTTGACGCCCGTCATGCAAAACACATAATGACGTATGATTTGATCCAGGTAATGCAATCATTTTGGGAAATATTTTACTCATAGCATTAAATGTGTTTGCATGTCAGATGATAAAAGTGAAATTTGGATATTATGAGAGTTTATTGTTGGTAAACACTCTTATATCGTGTCTCAGGCAGAATCAACAGATTAAAAAGATAGGAAAGGCGCCATGCAACGTGCAAAACACGTAATGAGGTCTATGGTTTGAAGCAGGTAAAGAGACATCAAAATATGTGACAGAAGTGACACTTGATATTTTCTCAGAATTTCACTTTTATTTTGTTTTTTAATCCAATGACATTTATGTATTTTAAGTGTGGCTTAAATGCCTTCTTATCTCACTGTATATGTGTTATCTTTGTAAATATTTCTGACTAGATATTGTTTTTAGACCATAATGAGGGTTTATTGTCAGTAAATGCACTGGATTTCTTTTTCTGTTTGTCTTGCAGAATCAACAGTTTGAAATCATATGTAACATGTAAAATGCATAATGAAGATAATGCATAGAAATGTTTTTTGCAGTTCACTTTCAAATAACTTGTTGGCTCTCCATCATCAAATATGCCATTTAATTTTCATTGCAATTGAATGTCAGATGTGCTTAAAATTATTTGGACACTTACAAATATATGAATGTCATTACATTGAACAAAATCATCAAACGAAGCAACATATGCAAGGAAACAACACTTTATTTTCTTAGAATATTTTGTTTTCTAATGTAGTTACATTTATAGTGGCTTAAATTTCTTTTCTACTGTATACAGTATGTGAAAATTTTATACATAATTCTGATACATTCTAAAAAATGCTGGGTTAAAAACAACCCAAGTTGGGTTGAAAATGGAAAAACCCTGTGATTGGGTTGTTTTGACCCAGTGGTTGGGTTAAATGTTTGCCCAACATGCTGGGCAGTTTTATTTAACCCAACTATTATTTAAAAAATAACTATATGGCTGGCCTAAAATGAACACAAAGCAAGCAATACAGTAATTTTTAAACAATCGTTGAGTTAAATAAAACTACCCAGCAGGTTGGGTAAATATTCAACCTAGCCGCTGGGTTAAAACAGCCCAATTGCTGAGTTTGTCTATTTTCAACCCAACTTTTAACCCAGCCACTGGGTTAAAACAGCCCAATCGCTGGATTTGTATATTTCCATCCCAACTTTTAACCCAACCGCTGGGTTTGTCTATTTCCAACCCAACTTTTAACCCAACCGCTGGGTTAAAAAAGCCTAATTGCTGAGTTTGTTTATTTTCAACCCAACCGCTGGGTTAAAACAGCCCAGTCGCTGGATTTGTATATTTCCATCCCAACTTTTAACCCAAACGCTGGGTTAAAACAGCCCAGTCGCTGGGTTTGTATATTTCCATCCCAACTTTTAACCCAACCGCTGGGTTAAAACAGCCCAGTCGCTGGATTTGTATATTTCCATCCCAACTTTTAACCCAACCGCTGGGTTTGTCTATTTCCAACCCAACTTTTAACCCAACCACTGGGTTAAAAAAGTCTAATTGCTGAGTTTGTTTATTTTCAACCCAACTTTTAACCCAACCGCTGGGTTAAAACAGCCCAGTCGCTGGATTTGTATATTTCCATCCCAACTTTTAACCCAACCGCTGGGTTTGTCTATTTCCAACCCAACTTTTAACCCAACCACTGGGTTAAAAAAGTCTAATTGCTGAGTTTGTCTATTTTCAACCCAACTTTTAACCCAGCCACTGGGTTAAAACCCAATCGCTGGATTTGTATATTTCCATCCCAACTTTTAACCCAACCGCTGGGTTTGTCTATTTCCAACCCAACTTTTAACCCAACCGCTGGGTTAAAAAAGCCTAATTGCTGAGTTTGTTTATTTTCAACCCAACCGCTGGGTTAAAACAGCCCAGTCGCTGGATTTGTATATTTCCATCCCAACTTTTAACCCAAACGCTGGGTTAAAACAGCCCAGTCGCTGGGTTTGTATATTTCCATCCCAACTTTTAACCCAACCGCTGGGTTAAAACAGCCCAGTCGCTGGATTTGTATATTTCCATCCCAACTTTTAACCCAACCGCTGGGTTTGTCTATTTCCAACCCAACTTTTAACCCAACCACTGGGTTAAAAAAGTCTAATTGCTGAGTTTGTTTATTTTCAACCCAACTTTTAACCCAACCGCTGGGTTAAAAAAGTCTAATTGCTGAGTTTGTTTATTTTCAACCCAACTTTTAACCCAACCGCTGGGTTAAAAAAGCCTAATTGCTGAGTTTGTTTATTTTCAACCCAACTTTTAACCCAACCGCTGGGTTAAAAAAGCCTAATTGCTGAGTTTGTCTATTTCCAACCCAACTTTTAACCCAACCGCTGGGTTAAAAAAGCCTAATTGCTGAGTTTGTTTATTTTCAACCCAACTTTTAACCCAACCGCTGGGTTAAAACAGCCCAGTCGCTGGGTTTGTCTATTTCCAACCCAACTTTTAACCCAACCGCTGGGTTAAAACAACCCAATCACTGGGTTTGTCCATTTTCAACCCAACTTGGTTTGTTTGTAACCCAGCATTTTTTAGAGTGTAGGATACTGAACATTTTGTAGATCAAACAAGTGGTCACAATGTGCAAGTCTATTGTCTCACTATAAAAAAGAATTGTTGGTTTAACTTAAAAAAAAAAGTAAGTTACCTGGTTGCCTTAAAATTTTGAGTTCATTGAAATTAAAATATGAGTTAATACAATGAAGGCGACTGGTTTAATCAACAGAAACTCAAAATATTATGTTATCTGAACTGTGGTTTGACAAGTTGATAAGTTGATTTGACAAAAGAAAAAATGTTATTACAAATCATGAAAGTAATTTTTTACACTGTATTTTATTTTCTGTCTTGCAGAATCAGCAGATGAAGCCGATACGAAAGGCATCATGTAAATTTTGGCGATCTGCAGCGCCTTTATGGCGTCTGAGACACAGGACTAATTGTGTCCTCTGCTGAAGATGGATTTGCATGCTTTAACTTATGCAGCGTGACTCGCCTTGCTCTCGTACACAAACTCTGACACACACACACACATGCTTTCAGCGTTCTCACCTACTCAACCCCCCTCCGTTGAGCTCGCACGCTCTTACAATTGAAACAGACCTCATCTATTTCCTCCTTTTCAAGCAAATGCGAACAGGTGGAGGTTTGATAGGCCG
Source organism: Megalobrama amblycephala (assembly GCF_018812025.1). Taxonomy (NCBI): domain Eukaryota; kingdom Metazoa; phylum Chordata; class Actinopteri; order Cypriniformes; family Xenocyprididae; genus Megalobrama; species Megalobrama amblycephala. The sequence continues at coordinate 55,417,321 of NC_063050.1, forward strand.
GCCCAAACGCCAGATAACGCAGAACAAACCCTCTGCAGAAATGAAATTCTCCGGAGCATGTGACCTAAACGGCCCAATGACACTTGGATGCTTTTTTTTCAATGGTGGGGAACGGTTAAACTTGTTGTCTGTCTAAGGGAGACGCTTTCTGTGGGCCGCCACAACCACAAACCAAGTCTGCGACCGGTCACGGCTCTCTAGGCACTAGAGAACTGCGAGATAAAGATAGACGAGAGGGACTGAAGAGCGAGAAGGGGGAGGGAGAATACGTGTTGATGTCAGCGTGTGAATCGCCGGAAAAAACCACAGCGACACGTTTGCGCTCCTGCTCTTTTGCACAAGGGTAAGCATCAGTCAACCACAGGCTGACCGCCGATCGCAATCTCCCGTGTCTGTGAGCCATGCACAGAATCCCAGGACAGAACCGACTCGCCGGACCGGCACAGGGTGACCATGGGTTCCCGGGTGTGGGTGTGTACTGCATGTCGGGGTTCGGGGATTAGGGGGTGGCGTTCGAGCGAAACCTCTTGCATGTCGTCACGGGAGTTTTTTTGCTCTTTGCAGGGCAAAACCGGGAGCCCTTCAAAATTCGGGAGCAGATCAAATTGGAAGCCTTGGATTCGGACGAAGACGAGGAGCAGCCGCCGCTCGCGATGGCCTCCAACAGCATCTTCGAAAGCTTCCCGTCCTACCAGTCATGCTTCACCCGGGGTGAGTATCGAGGGTGCGTTTTTTTTTTTTTCTTCTTTCGTGCAAGCTCTTATCTCCGCATCGATGCCGACGTTTGCGCAAAATGACAACGTCGAGGAGCTGGTTTGCAGTGTCAGTGGAGTACTGAAATCTTGTGGCTGAATCTGAAAACCACAGGTCTGTGGGTTACTGAGTACTTCACTGGTTAACCTCATTCAACCAGCCACTGCATGCTGGACTCCAACGTGGCTTTTTTAGACGTTTTCCAGCTGGAGAACGAGAGCTGTATCTGCAATATTAGTTTGAAAACTTTTCGCTTCTTGCATTGTGCCAACTTGAGTTTGTTGTTTATTTATGGCAAGTCTTGCACAGTGAAACTAACTTTTTAAAAACTTTTCTAGTTGTTGACTCTTTGAGTCTTAGTTGTTGATATATTGTGACAATCCTTGCACATGTTGCTTTAATAGTTTAAAAGGCCGTATTGAATGCTGAACCCTCAATAGATTAATGAAGTTGATGTCTGGAAAGTCGTTTCTTTGAGTCAGAAAGCTTCAGTTGCGAGCCGATTTTGACTTTGTAGGAAAAGTGTGCTGGGGTAGAGTTTGATGACTTGATGATTGAGATACAGGAAAAGCATGTAAAATAAGATAAACCAGTGAATACAACAAGACTGAATTGAAGTAGAACCTGCGTTAAAGATATGCATTGGGACTTTTACTTCTTTCTTGAGAAATTCTTGTTATATGATGCTGTTTTAAAAATGCTTCACCTTTTATGCACAAATAATCCTTGTAGCTTTTAAGCATTTGAGCATTTTGCTTAAGTTTAATCCTAACTGAAATTTCTGCATGGTTCCGTGAAAATTATTTTATTTTATTTTATTTTATTTTATTTTATTTTATTTTATTTTATTTTATTTTATTTTATTTTACTATAAATATTGCATTAAATATTACATTTAAATTTAAGTAAAAATAGTAAAATTAAATTAAATTAAGCATTTTTCTTAAGTTTAATCCTAACTGAAAGTTCTGCATGGTTCCATAAAAATTATTTTATTTTATTTTATTTTATTTTATTTTATTTTATTTTATTATAAATATTGCATTAAATATTACATTTAAATTTAAGTAAAAATAGTAAAATTAAATTAAATAAGAAATAGATAAAAATAAAATAAAATAAATACAATTTAAAAAAATAACATTGAATGACAAAAAATAAAATAAAACTAAACTAAAATAAAATTGAATAATAAATAAATAAAATAAAATAATTAGTGTTAACAAATTTAGAGCTGCTTCATTCCATGAGAAAGAAGCCCACTCTTAAATCTCAGTTCTGTTTTTTAATATTATTTCTATGACACAAACGGAGAGAAACTACGAAGTCTGTCCTTACAGCTCTGGATTTTCCCTCCTGTAGTGCTTCTAAAGTGCTGTTTTTGATGTCTGTGGGTGTGTGAGTTCACAGCTGAGGCCCAAAGATGATGCTTTAGTTTCTTTCTCGTACTGAAATGACTGTGGGTTAAGGGTGAGTGGAAATTACCCTAGTATGGTTAAACTGACTCATTTAGCTGCTCTGATGTCTGATGTGGATCATCATACAGATACTGGATGTTTTGCTGGGTTAATTGGCTCTTTAAGGCAAAGTCACTTCTAACTGTTTTAGTGTTTTAAAATGTGCATTGAAAATGCTCATTTTTAATATAGATCCTGCCATGGGATCATTTATAAAGGTGATGTTAATGAGGTTATGCGGTTCTTTTTTTTTCTCAGTTGCTTTCTTGAGAAATTCTCATTTCAGCTTGTTTGCATGTCAGTTTGTCAGGTAATTAAAATTGGTTTATCAAGTTCACTCCAAATTGAAAAGTTGTGCAGGAGCAAAAAATTAAATTAAATTAAATTAAATTTTGCTTTATTTACATATTAAATAATAGCATCAATAATAGCAAAAAAACATTAAATATTTCATTAAATTAAATTAAATTTGTGCAGGAGCAAAAATTAAATTAAATTACATTTTACTTTAAATAGTGCATTAAATATTACATTAAATTAAATTAAAAATAGTAAAATAAAATAATGTCTTTCTGTATAAAATAGTATAATAAAATAACTCTTTTAGTGTTTTAAAACAGCATTTAAAACAGACATTTTTATTCTAGATCCTGCCGTGGGATCATTTCTAAAGGTGATGTTAATGAGGTTATGAGGTCTGCTTGTTTTTTTTTTCCCTCAGATGCATCTTCAGTTTCCTGACTCTCTCTTTCTCATGCATACATGCGTATACATGCGTGCGAGCACTTTCAGTTAACACAGGAAGTTTATCAGTCGCACCCGATGCATGTTTCTTCTTGAGCACATGTGAACAGCTTCGATGTAACATCTCAAAAATGAGGCAAAGGCCACATGAATATAAATAACCAACCTTTATTCTTCTAATAACGCAGGGTTTCTGAGCACAAGATGTCTATATGTGCAACTCATGCACGCTGATGTTTTAAAATGTGATGCCAGTTATTTTAGCCAATTAGTGAATGCATTTCATTGCATTTGATTTCTTTCTCTTGATTGGAGCTGTAGAATGTGGCTTGGCAAAAATACATTTAAACTCTGCTTAAATGTAACAAGTTCTTCCCCGTCTTGACTTATTTTGGACACATCTTGCATTGTATTTTTAGTATTTTTCCTTGCTATAACATCAACTGTCCAATAATAGCTATATAAACACTAAATAAAAATCAAATTTCTGCTTTTGCACACTACATACCCTGCTGCACACGTACGTTTCCCTGATTATCTCAGCTGGACGGAGCTGTTTGAACATTGCCACATTGTCATCGTGTCTTTGTGCACGTGTATCAACAGTCATGTTTGCCCATGCTCATTTGCATATACATTTATATATCAAATGAGAATGTTTGTTGCATACAGCCCATTTGCATTTCCTTTTATCAAGGAAAAGCTATCCAAATACAAAGCTGAAGAACATGCCAACATATGTAAGAATGCACATGGAGTCGCATACTGTATGCGGGCAGGGTTTGCATGTTTGTGGCCTTTTTCATCTGCCAGTCTACTAGCATTGCACAAACTGACAGACGCATGTGAGGATTTACCTCGTATCTCTCTGTGGTATCAGTTTATCAGATCGTTTGTGTGTAAATCTAGTGTACACACACCCTCTCTATCTGCATCGCTATTCATGTATGCACTTGCAATTCTCAAAGAAAGTTCCTTTTTTTATATATAAATATAAGTGAAGTTTGACATTTGACATTCTGGCTTGACATCATGTGTTAGGGAAGCTGCTTTGAAACTCTTAAGGCTCGTTCACACCAACGATAACTAGTTCTACTAAATCGTTCTAGTATAACTAAATCATTCTAAATATAAGAAAATTGCGTCCACAACTATAACGATAGCAAAACAGAGAAACAATATCGTTGGGATCACTGATTAACAATAAAAACACTGACAGCCAATCATAATCCATCTATCGTAGAATCCATATTTATTAGATCCAGGCATTTGGTTGATGAAACATTGATTAAAATTAAAATTAATTTATATAAAATGAAATTTACTTTAAAGAAAGGCTTTCTACAAAACAAAACTTAGGCTAATGAAGTGGTCTGACCCACTCCATGTCTGCCAACATATTGCGCATCTTATGATGCATCATCTTACTCATGCTGTTCACTTTTCATAATAAACATAGATGAAATTAAAAATTAATATTATAGGCTAATATTTAAACATAAATATGAAACTAAATAGGCTATGTTTTCTTTGACCCTCTGGCCGACGAACGCGCCGGCGCGTTCTGATGGATTTTTTCCTCATGACAGCGGAAACAACTTAAAATACTCCGTCGTTTTTGGCCATACAGATAAGTGCAATACATAATTATAAACTATAAGTGGTCTGCTTTTATTTACACTCATAATAACAACAAAACCTTGTGCTTTGTAAAATAAAGAAAATAAACAGGGTGCGCTTTCAGCCGTCTCTGCAAGAATCTTTCTGAAATGCATTACAATAATGAACTGAAACTCAGCAAATAATTATCACACAAACATGAAACATACATCTAAAGAAAGCTTGAAATATCTATTTTTAAATAAAACAATGCACGTTTTAAACATATATTCCCCTGCAATGTAATCTGTATGAAATTAAAAACATGCACAGTTTCTCCTGCCTCAGGTAATTGTCAATGTGATCACACTCATGCTCAGAGCACGCTATTCATATACGGTAATGTGCTGAGGCTATCTATGCAAATGGTAAACGTCCCTAACAATGCCTTAAGTATCAACAAAGGCTACAACACATAGTACAGTACATTGAAATTTCATTTCGGAGCGGGATTTGAACGAACATCGTTTTACCCGTGAGTGTGATCAGTACATAACTGGAGAGTTTGCTTGGCCCGTGCGCAATTGGCATACATTTACATTTACATTTACATTTATGCATTTGGCAGACGCTTTTATCCAAAGTGACTTGCATTGCATTATACTATACATTTGTATTTGAGTATGTGCAATCCCTGGGATCGAACCTAGTGCCATGCTCTAACCACTGAGCTACAGGAAAGACGGCATAGAGCGAAATACTGAGCGCAACTTTGCTCACATGCTCCGATACAAAATGGTCGACAGTAAGCGGTAGAGCGTGAACGACGTGTGATTGTGAATCTCAAACGAGCGCATTTCATTTGAACCTGACGCACGAGCCCTGCTGCACCACCTGTAGTTACGCCCCTAAGCGTTTCCCTCAGTAAGTTGACCGAGTGGATCTCTGAGCTTGTGTGAGTGAGCGGAGGCGGGGCTAATTAGCATATTCATGAATCTCCTTATACTGATTAAAGCAAGGGTGTAGAGTTACATTCAAGCTATTTTAAAACATGAAGAATTTTTTTTGTCATTCTGGTGATTAAAGATGGATTTTAAGGGATACAGTTAATGATTATAGGAGGGGCACTTTAAAGTAGGTGAATTTGAAGCTTCAATCCAGTTACCCTTTAAAAAACAATATTTATGCTAAAAGCTACTAACAAAAGTAGTTAACCACATTGACGCTATTTAACACAGCCAGTATTATTACGTGTTATATCATTTATATTTTTGCAATCAGAACAGTATTTGATGAACTATTTATTTATTTATTTATTTTTTGAATAGTACCATTACTTGGAGTTGGTAGTATTATCACTACTTTTATTTAGTACTTTTTTATTTCTCCAATAGTCTGCACACTGAAAAAAAAAAAAAAAATGTAGGATAGAAAATTGACTTTGAAATTGCTAGTAAATTTTGCAAATAATTACAAAGAAGCGGCAAGTAACACATTGGATTAAATGTGAAGTAGAAAGACTGAAAAACTATTTTCTTGTAAACTGTACTCCATTAATCTGTTTTATTTGCAACTTGAAAAAATATTGTTTTCTTCGGTGCTTGGTCTAGTTTACGTCAGCAGGAAGAGACACTTCAGTTGAGACGCTTTATTGCTATAATATGGAATATCCGCGGCACTGTTACTTGTAACTGATTTCGCAGATAATTAGTTTCAGACTAAAAATGTCGAGTACTTGCTATGTATGTTCGGAGACCAGCAATATTAATTCTCATCCATTTTGTTTCGTTCTCTGCTTGTTGATGTCGTTGTACAGCATGAATATTGTGACAGGTGGTCGATGTTGGCTAAAAAGTGACAGTGATGAGTGCAGCGTTTTACTCAAAGTTAAACATTCTTCAACTCAAGGCGACCGGTAATAAAACGTCTTGTTACGCTCCTGGCGTTTAAAAAAACATGGCACTCCCATTGAAAACAATTGGAAAAGTACGCTAGCCACTGGAAAAAAATGCTTTGGTGGACACACAGCCTTACACCTTGTCTACACCGGACGTGAGCGGCACGATGCGACAAAAAGACAATAGAACCCATTATAATCAGTGATGCTGTCTACACTACTATCTCCGACAGTAAACTACTGCCTCGTTCTATTTATGATGCACTGACACATTGCTTTGCAGTGTGTGATTTGTCGTGTCCAGTGTAGACAGCTTTTAGCTGTTGCGACGTGAGCAACAATGGTTGCGTCCGGTGTAGACACGGTGTTAATGCCCGTTCACACCAAGAACAATAACTATAAAGGTAACTATATTTGCGTCCACAGCAACGAACGTTAACGGTCTGTTTCAAAGTGTTCATAACATGTTTTTGCTGTTCTTGTTGCATTTACACGGCTTTAACCAGCAGATGTCCTCAGCATGCTATGTTTCGAGTGAATAGCTAGTGTAATCGATCTAATCTAGCAGTGAATTTAGCTGATGAAGTCAATATAGTGGAATAAAAACAACGGCTAGTCTTTTTCACTGCAACTTCAAAGGAAGCAAAACAATGTTGTCGAAACTATCGCTTTATACCTGAGGTCATTTTAATGTGTTTGCTAACCTGACATAATGGTATTCTTGAAAAGAGGGTTTGACTTGTCAAACAGCGATGAATTTTGTCTAGACCTCTGCAATTAACTTCTCCACAGTATCGTCCGCCATTTTAAATGTGTGAGCCCTTAAATTAGAATGGATTCTGATTGGCTGTCAGTGTTTTATCGTTCAACAGCTGGAAAAATAGTTATCGTTATAGCTGTGGTGTGGACAGTGCTATTCTTTTATATTTAGAACGATTTTTAGAACTATATCTTTATCGTTAACTTTATAGTTATCATTCTTGGTGTGAACGGGCCTATAGAGGCAGAGCAAGTTATTGCATTTTGGTTAATATTTCAAAGACATTTTGTGCCTTCCTTTGGTAACCAATGCATTTCTACTTTAATAGAGTAGAAATTATAGAATGATGCACCTTAAGGCCAATTCACACTGCACAGGTTTGTTCTCACCCAACTGAACATGTTCAATCAGTGTTTGTTGGTGTCTGTTGGGGCACTTGTTTGTTGGCGTTTGTCTATGCAGTGTGAATTGGCCTTTAATGTGCATTGGTGACTGAAGCCATCTTTCTGCATGCAGTTTGTATGCTGAACTATAGCAGGCTGTGGCACGTGTGTGAAGGCTGATGACGAAAGAAAAAATGCTGAGAATATCTCCAAAATGAAGCCGTTTCCTTCTCCCATGCTGTCTGGCATGTTGGACACCATTTCTTTCCATATAACTCTTGTGTGTTTAACTGTAGCGGAAAGTTTTACAAGGTTGTTTTTGTCCTCCTGTGGGTCCCAGTGTCGACACAGATGGATTTATGGTGGTTCTGGAGGCTCGTCGCTGCGCTGTGGACCTGCAGACGGAGCTTCGCGTCCCAGCGACTTCACGCCTGGCCACCGCTGATTCTGTTTATCTACATCCACAGGCACCTGAGAAGGAAGCCGCTCGGCCTGGTCCATGCAGATTCAGAGAGGGACTTGCATAGGGTCATAAATTCCTGCTCCCATTTGTCCCGTTGGGGTGCCTTTCAAGAGTTTAGCGGAACTAGGTGTGGATGGGAACGATGGCCACGTTAGAGTTATGGGAATGTGGTCACCGACCATAAATTAGATGCTTTACCACTTACCATATTTTACAAGTGCATCTTTCCCAGCACCTTCCCAAAGGCCTTTTTTGGAGATTCTGACTCTCTATAATACCTGATACGTATTAAAGCGCACTGATCCGATATGAAATGCTGATGTCTCAATAACTTGCGTGAGGAGTCGTCTCGCTGGCCATTGGCTTATATTGAGTTTCCGTCCTCGCTGCCCCCAGTGTGTCGCTCTGCTGAAATGGATTTTCTAACCCTGCTCTCTTTACATGGAGCAGCTGCTGGGAGAGTTTGGCCCTGGTAATATTGAGCCCAGTGTCTGGGAGACAGGCAGGCAGGCAGGTCGCTATTGAGCCCAGCGTCGGACACAACCACGATGGGAATGTATTGAGTGGCGTCACCGATGCGCAGCTCCAGGAAAGGAGATAAAGATGGTTAAAACCGGTGGAGGGACTGAGCTGGTGGTCAGAACAGGCCTGAAGCTTGTGCTCATGTTTGAGACAGGTGAAGGAAATTGCTGACAGAACTGTGTCACTGTTTTTTATTAATTTTCTGATTTTCCGTTTTTGGGAAATGTTGAAAAATTGTGAATATAGTAAACAAAAAAAAATCTATTTTTTATTATAAATATATATATATATATATATATATATATATATATATATATATATATATATATATATAAAAATATTTCAATTTTATTTTTCATTAAAAATATATTAAATATTTATTTATTAAATATGTATTCATTAAATAGTTTTATTTAGTTATTAAATATTTTGATAAAAGTTACTATTTTTGTTTACTACAGATATTTTTCTTTTCTTTTTTCTTTTTTCTTTAGGCGATGATAATATTACCACCAGGACATAATATGCAAATGAGATATTTCATCATTAATGATGTGCTAATTTGTATTTGCAATGTTGTTGACAAATTGTGAAAAAATATGTTTTTTTTTAATGTTTTAAATAAAAATATTTCCATTTTATTTTTCATTAAATATTTTTTTATTAAATATCTATTTTTAAATTATTATTATTTTTTTTTATTATTTATTTATTTTTAATTTTTTTACAGATTTTCCTTAATATTATTAGGCCATGATAATATTATCTCCAAGACATTTTTTCTCCATTAATTATGTGCTAATTTTGCATTTGCATCAATGTTGTTGAAAAATTGTTAATAAAGTAATCAAAATAAAAAAAATTAAAAAAATGGTTTAAATAAAAATATTTCCATTAATATTTTAATAAATATTAAAATGTATTTATTAAAAATCTAATTATTTAATTATTATTAGACTATGATAATATTACCCCAAATTAGACATTTCATTATTAATTATGTGCTCATTTGCATTTGCATCAATGTTGTTAAAAAAATTGTGAATATAGTAAACAAAATATTTGTTTGTTTGTATTTAGTGAATATAGTAAAAAAATAAGTTAAAAATATTTCCATTTTATTATTCATTAAATAAAATATATTATTTTTATTTATTAAATATTTTGATAAAAGTTACTATTTTTGTTTAGTAGATATTTTCTTTAATATTAGGCCATGATAGCCCCCAAGACAATATGCAAATGAGATATTTCATCATTAATGACCTGCTAATTTGCATTTGCATCAGTGTTGTTGACAAATTATGAATATAGTAAACAAAAATGTTTTTTTTATTTTTTTAAATAAAACTTTTCCATTTTATTTTTCATTATTTTTTTTTTTTTTTATTAAATATATAGTTATTTAATTATTTAAAAATGATTTAAAATTAATTTGTTAATACAAGCCGCAAAGAAATATTGCAAAGTTTGGTTGATGTTTATTGGAAGAGAATCTGTCCGAAAATGGCATTTAAAGACACATTGGTCATTTTTTCCTCAATAAACTGGGCACATTACAGATGAAACTTAGACTATAAGCTGAAAATGATCAGTCAGTGTCTGTATAGCGAGAGTAATGTTTGTTTCACTGCTGCAGATGAAAACAAGCTTGTCGTAATATCTTGCAATTTTTAACATTAATTAAAAAAGTCCGACTGTGGCGGTTTGAAGTCTATTTCTCCAGGGAGGTTTGTTTTGGTGTGAACACACACCAGTTTCATTTCAATAATTATTCTGAGGGCAGACATTGATTCGCTGACCACATCGTATTAAATCAACTGCTGATTGGTCAGCCATCGATCTGCTCCAGCTTCATGTTGAATCGCAGCCGTCATGATGAAAATCACTTTTGGAGCCCAAACACGTGTCTGATAATATGAGAGGGCCCAAGCGTTTCATATCACACATGTGAAGGGAAAAGAAAGCAGCTCCTCGGCTTCAGTGTGAATGTTCAGAAACCACAGAGAGGTTTTGTTGGTGCAGATAAGAGGTCGGGAGCTCTGAGTTCTTCAGTTCTCCTTCATTATTGCCTTCCCCTCACCCACTTTTCCTGTCAGCCGACAGCTTCTCGCTACAAGGGAGATGTGTTGTTGAAAATAACCGTATCGCTGTGAGCCGGAGTCTCTGTTTTAACACCTAAAGGCCTGCGTGTCGTTTGAGAAAGCGGAATAAGGCTCAGTTCAAGGCTCTGACAGGAAGAAGCCGCTTTTGCAAGGTGCGCGAGGAGCGCGTCCCTCTCTCTCCGTCTGTTTCGTGTGCACAGGATATGTGCAAAACCGTAGTGCAACTCTGAACTGCAAAAATCCTCATCATGTGGGTTTAATATCCAGTGTTAGTGAAGCTGCTTCACATCTTCTCAAGATATGAGCTGATCATGACTGAAAGTAGTTGAACTAGTCAAGATACACTTGTTTACCAACACAAGATACTCATAAAAACTCTTATTTATTTATTCATTCATTCTTTCATTCATTCCTTTTATCCTGTTAATTTAATTAAACTAAATATTTTCACCCAGTTCAATTAAATTAACAGGCCCAATATTTATTTATTTATTTATTTATTTATTTATTTATTTATTTAAACCTGTTAATTTAATTAAACTAATAAAATATAAATAAAATATTTTCACCCAGACAGTTCAATTTAATTAATAGATTTTATTTTATTTTATTTTATTTTATTTTATTTTATTTTATTTTATTTTATTTTATTTTATTTTTTTATTTATTTATTTATTTATTTATTTATTTATTTATTTATTTATTTATTTATTTATTTATTTGAACATGTTAATTTAATTAAACTAATAAAATATAAATACAATATTTTCACCCAGACAGTTCAATTTAATTAACAGGTATTTTATTTTATTTTATTTTATTTTATTTTATTTTATTTTATTTTTATTTTTTTTGAACAAGTTAATTCAACTAAACTAAATATTTTTACCCACTTCTGTTAAATTAACAGGCTCAGTTTTTTCAACCTGTTAATTTAATTAAACTGAATATTTTCACACAGACCGTTTAATTTAATTACCAGGTTCAGTGTTTATTTATTTAAACTTTATCCTGTTAATTGAACTGAATATTTACATTCAGACAGTCCAATTAAATCAACATGTTCAAAAATAAACTATTTATTTATTTATTTATTTATTAACTCGTTAATTGAATTGAAAATTTTCATTCAGACAGTACAATTAAATTAACAGGTTCAGACATAAGAGAAATTAAATGAATTGTTGTATTTTTTATGTACCTGCTCAATTATAATGAACTGTCCGATTAAAAAATATATCCATGTAAAATAAATAATTTTAGGAGAGCATGTTTAAATTGTACTCATCGCTGTTCACCTGAATGCAAATGTGCAATGTGAAAAACAGTTTGTTTCACACTACACTATAAACTGTGGTTAAGTTACTAGCATCGCTACTTTTAGTTAGTTACTCACAACACTGTTTACATCAAGCAAATGTTCATTTCATTAGAAAGGTCCCAGGATTTGCATGTGTGGGTGTTAATAAAGTTTCTTTGTTGAACATTTGTATGCTTGTGGAATCAATAACAGAAGGCTGTCTGTGGTAACGCAGCGGTGACTGTGGCTACCTGACTAGCCGCACTTCCGTACCCACATGCAAAGTAGCCTAACCAAAGATCTCATTCAGGCAAACATAGTCATGTAGAAACATGCATGCAGGAGTAAAAACAGAACTACATTAGTCAGGGACTGTCTACTGCCCACGTAGGCAGCTGCATACTAACTAGCATCCTAACTAAAATGTAACAGTTTTAGTGGAACATTCTACATTGACAACACATTTAGCTTTTAAAAACTTACAAACAAGCATTTGTCAAAGTCAGTGTTCAAAACTGATGACAAACTTTAAAAAGTATTCAAACACAAATACTCGGTAAAATAGTCTGTTTTTAATTAGTTTGGTTTTTAATTGATAGGTATTGAATGAACTGTATTTATATTTGATATTTATTTAGTCTTGTTTTTGGACATTTACCATGATGCTACTATGGTTTTTGTAGATGTACCATGGTGCAGTTTTGTTTTTTCGAAATTTACCATGGTCCTACTATGGTTTTTGGACATTTACCATGGTGTGAGTTTGATTTTTGGACATTTACCATGGTGTGACTTTGGTTTTTGGACATTTACCATGGTGTGAGTTTGATCTTTGGACATTTACCATGGTGTGAGTTTGATTTTTGGTCATTTACCATGGTTCAACTTTGTTTTTTGGACATTTACCATGGTGTGAGTTTGATCTTTGGACATTTACCATGGTGTGAGTTTGATTTTTGGTCATTTACCATGGTTCAACTTTGTTTTTTGGACATTTACCATGGTGTGAGTTTGATCTTTGGACATTTACCATGGTGTGAGTTTGATTTTTGGTCATTTACCATGGTTCAACTTTGTTTTTTTGGACATTTACCATGGTGCTACTATGGTTTTTGTAGATGTACCATGGTGCAGTTTTGTTTTTTTCGAAATTTACCATGGTCCTACTATGGTTTTTGGACATTTACCATGGTGTGACTTTGATTTTTGGTCATTTACCATGGTTCAACTTTGTTTTTTTGGACATTTACCATGGTGCTACTATGGTTTTTGGACATTTACCATGGTGTGACTTTGGTTTTTGGACATTTACCATGGTGTGACTTTGGTTTTTGGACATTTACCATGGTGTGAGTTTGATCTTTGGACATTTACCATGGTGTGAGTTTGATTTTTGGTCATTTACCATGGTTCAACTTTGTTTTTTTGGACATTTACCATGGTGCTACTATGGTTTTTGTAGATGTACCATGGTGCAGTTTTGTTTTTTTCGAAATTTACCATGGTCCTACTATGGTTTTTGGACATTTACCATGGTGTGACTTTGATTTTTGGTCATTTACCATGGTTCAACTTTGTTTTTTTGGACATTTACCATGGTGCTACTATGGTTTTTGGACATTTACCATGGTGTGACTTTGGTTTTTGGACATTTACCATGGTGTGACTTTGATTTTTGGTCATTTACCATGGTTCAACTTAGTTTTTTTGGACATTTACCATGGTGTGACTTTGGTTTTTAGACATTTACCATGGTGTGAGTTTGATTTTTGGTCATTTACCATGGTTCAACTTTGTTTTTTTGGACATTTACCATGGTGCTATTATGGTTTTTGGACATTTACCATGGTGTGACTTTGGTTTTTGGACATTTACCATGGTGTGACTTTGGTTTTTGGACATTTACCATGGTGTGAGTTTGATTTTTGTACATTTACCATGGTGCTACTATGGTTTTTGAACATTTACCATGGTGCAGTTTTGGTTTTTGGACATTTACCTTGGTGCTACTATGGTTTTTGGACATTTACCATGGTACTGCTATGGTTTTTGGACATTTACCATTGTGTGATTTTGGTTTTTGAACATTTACCATGGTGCAGTTTTGGTTTTTGGACATTTACCTTGGTGCTACTATGGTTTTTGGACATTTACCATGGTACTGCTATGGTTTTTGGACATTTACCATTGTGTGATTTTGGTTTTTGGACATTTTCCATGGTGCAATTTTGGTTTTTGGACAATTTTCATGGTACTGATATGGTTTTTGGACATTTACCATGGTGCTACTATGGTGTTTGGACATTTACCATGGTGCAGTTTTGTTTTTTGGACATTTACCATGGTGCAATTTTGGTTTTTGGACATTTACCATGGTGCAGTTTTGTTTTTTGGACATTTACCATGGTGCAATTTTGGTTTTTGGACATTTACCATGGTGCAGTTTTGGTTTTTGGACATTTACCATGGTGCAATTTTGGTTTTTGGACATTTACCATGGTACTGTGGTATTTGGGCATATCCCGATTGATGACAAATTTTAAAAAGTATTCAAACACAAATACTTGGAACAATAGTCTATCTTTAATTAGTTTGATTTTTAATTGGTTGGTTATTTATTTTTTATATTTGATATTTCTTTATTTAGTCTGCAATTGGGGATTTTTTTTTTTTTTTTTTTTTTTTTTTTAACTGACCTTGTGCCAATGCATTCTGGCATTCTGGGATTGGATACATGCATTGCAGGCCAAAATAAAGTTAACTTAGAATTGATTTGATCAGTGCATGTCTGTTTTTAAAACATTAGTCACCATCTCAGCACAGGTCCCATCTGAATGAAAAATCACCAATGAAATCCCTTTAATATCTCCGCTGTTTCTCCTAGATTAAATGGGGACTTTTACTTAAATCAGTGGAGGTATGAAAGAGCAATCTCTGAACAGTCATTCATGGTTGATGATAAGCTTTCGTAAGTCTGATTGTAAGGCTAGTTGTTCTCAATACTATTCATTACTCAAATAAGAAAGACCACAAAACTCATTCCAGTGGTTAAAGTTCATGCAAACAACAACATTCACACTGATTCTGAAACGATGGAGAGTTCGCATACACACTTCTCTTTTTCTGTTAAATGATTGACAGGCCAGTCATTGAATGGGGGTGCACTTCCTGATGGTACATCCTTTGCAGCATCAGTTATTAGGCCAGTGTGTGTGTGTGTGTGTGCGTGTGTGTGTGAGTGTGTCATGAGATGTCACAAAGACCCTTTCAGTTAGACAGGCTGAGAGTTCCTAACGGTGCCCTTACAGCTGCAGCTTCCTTCCTCTGCAGTATCAGCTTCACAGGAAGCTGTTATTCAGTGTTTTCACGCTCGCAATATTAAGTCTAAATATTAAAAGAACTGCAGAACCAACCTTTACAAAACATGTGGCGGTACTATGGTACAATGATGGTGTCAGATGGCTGTACTATGGTACTTTTATATGTATCATGGTTCCACAATGTTTTTTGGACATTTACCATGTGCTACTGTGGTTTTTGGACATGTAACACTGCACTACTATGTTTTTGGACACTTACCATGGTTCTACTATGGTTATTAGAGATGTACCATGGTACTACTATGGTTATTAGAGATGGTTTTTGAAAATATACCATGGTGCTACTATGGTTTTTGGACATTTGTCATGGTGCAACTTTTGTTTTAAGACATTTACCATGGTTCTACTAAGGTTTTTGGACATTTACCATGGTGGTACCCTGGTTTTTGGACATTTACCATGGTGCAACTTTTGTTTTTGGAAATTTACAATGGTGCTACCATGTTTTTAAGACATTTACCATGGTAGTACCCTGGTTTTTGGACATTTACCATGGTGTTTCTATGGTTTTTGGTCATTTGCCATGGTTCAACTTTGTTTTTTGGACATTTACCATGGTACTACTATGGTTTTTGGACATTTGCCATGGTGCAACTTTTGTTTCTGGACATTTGCCTTTGTGCTACTATGGTTTTTGGAAATTTACAATGGTGCTACCATGTTTTTAAGACATTTACCATGGTGGTACCCTGGTTTTTGGACATTTACCATGGTGCAACTTTTGTTTTTGGAAATTTACAGTGGTGCTACCATGTTTTTAAGACATTTACCATGGTGCTACTATGTTTTTTGGACATTTACCATGGTAGTACCCTGGTTTTTGGACATTTACCATGGTGTTTCTATGGTTTTTGGACATTTACCATGGTGCTACTATGGTTTTTGGACATTTGCCATGGTGCAACTTTTGTTTCTGGACATTTGCCTTTGTGCTACTATGGTTTTTGGAAATTTACAATGGTGCTACCATCTTTTTAAGACATTTACCATGGTGGTACCCTGGTTTTTGGACATTTACCATGGTGCAACTTTGTTTTTTGGACATTTATCATGGTGCAACTTTTGTTTTTGGAAATTTACAATGGTGCTACCATGTTTTTAGGACAATTACCATAGTGCTGCTATGGTGTTTGGACATTTACCATGCTGCAGTTTTGGTTTCCAGTGATGTCTGTAAAGAAGGGACGTGCTCGCGCGTCTGTGCCGCTGTGCGCTCAATCCTCTCATAAACTCGTCAACAGCAGCTATGTGTGAATTTGTTTAATATTCTGTTCAGATACATTTACTTCATAGTCATCCTTGTGATATCTCTGTTTTCTCTGTTATCAGTGGTTCTTTGTGTATTGTAACATATTCAAAACATAATACTACGGTAATTTTTGAAGAAGAAGAATAGAGAGCTAATTTACATATTCAGTCATGTTTCTGCCCCATCTTTTTTGGCCTGTACAGTAGATTCCTCGACACTATTTGACTGTTATCATGTCCATCTTTGACCTTTATCATATTTATTTACATATTCTCTCGCATCTACATCTTTCTCCTGCACCAATGAAATCAGTTTGTCAGACGAATGACTCGCTCTAATCATACATACACAAATAGTTCCATCTTGCGCGTCTCCTTTTAAAGCACACATGCGTCCGTCTGCGTGTGGTGCTGCAAGAATGCGATCCACAAACTTTACGATCCGCGTCTGCTGCAGTAATTATGTCCGTGTGACTCAGCGGCTCTTGGCTAGCGTCCTGGGCACAGTTAGCATCACCTGTTTCCAGCACAGTCGTCCAGGCGCCCGTGTGTGTGTGTGTGTACATGGTGAGCTATGCTTAGTCAGAGGAGATGGCAGTGAACAGCGAGCAGTTGTCTATGTTTAGTCACAGCATCAGTGATACAGCACAGCCGGAGAGACTCTCCTCTGGTCGCCGTCTGGCCACAGAAGAAAGCCGTAGTCATGTCTAGCCACCGTGTCTCGCTCCGTTTAGCGCTAATACTTACACGCGGAAATGGACTTGCATGAACTCTCTGTGTGTGTTGTGGTGTGTTTATAGACTGTAAGGAATACAAGAAAAAGGACAGTGTAAAGAGCCAAAAGAGATAAATGACTACAAAAAGTGATGAATGCACAGAAACAAAATGATCTCATTTAAAACAAACCTCATTAAAACTTAGTTCAAGATATACTGTCTGAAAACAACTCTTAATAACTGAAGTAAATGAATTATGTACTTGTTTATTTATTTCCCCTGTAGAAGAAAAGATCTAGTATTTATGCATTTGTGTGTTTTACACTTTCTTTTTTTTTTTTTTTTTTCCTTTTTTTTTTTTTTTACGTTTGGATACACAGATATTGGTACATCAGCATGTGGAAATGTGATAGTTAATCATTTTTAATTAATTTTATTTTTTGAGAAATACAATAAAACCTATGAAAATGCCATAAATTCAATATTCTGTACTTTTTTTTTACTGTAGCTGATTTTATTTTATTTTATTTATTTATTTTTTATTTCACTTTTTATTTTATTGTTTTGTATTTTTGTTATTTTTTAAATATATTTTTATTTTTTATTGTTATTTTACTTATTTATTTATTTATTTATTTCTTATTTTTATGTTTTATTATATTGTATTTTTGTTATTTTAAAATATATTTATGTTTTAAAATAACATGTTATTTGTATTTTATTTAATTTTATTGTTTTATTTTTTTATTGTATTTTGTTTTTATATATATATATATATATATATATATATATATATATATATATATATATATATATATATACAAAATTATTTTTGTATTTTTTAAATTTATTTATTAATTTTTCTTATTTTATTTACTTTTTTGTAGTGTTTTCGCTATTTCTTTTTACATTTTAAATCATTTTCTAATGGAAGAATTGAAGAGAAAAGTTCATTTTTGAAATCTGAGACATCGTTTGATCGCAGACATTGGTATCCTTGCAAATATGAGCACAGTTTGAGACGTTTTTGAGATCTCATCTCATGTGATTCCTCAGGAGCAGGAGTCTTCCGAAAAAGTTTCCATTCGTTCTCCATTTAGTCTCATTTCTGTGTCGAATAAATAAATGACCTTTGTGACTTTTCTTTCCGGTAGCCTTCAGACAGTAATGCAGATTGTCTGTGCGATCCCAAGCTGCCCTCACAATCTCTGTAATCTATGGGAGTGAATTACAGACTAGAGGCCCCTCCCCCTCCTCCTCCTTGACCCCGCCCACGCCCCGGGGATCCTGGGACCATGTGGCAAACTGGCCCAGGATCTGAGAGTCCCGCCGCCCCGTTTGATCTGCTCTCTGCGCCGCTCCGCACAACATCCGCAGCACAGGAAGAGGATCTCTAATAAAGCCTCTTCATTTCCTTTTATTTTCATTTCTTTTTCCAATCTCCTTCCTCCTGAAAAAAAACGGCGTAGACCAGGATCAGACACATATTGTAAGATCCCATTCTGGACACTTTCATACTGGTTGTAACATGGCTCTGCTGGTTAAACTGCAGTTTCGCACCAGCGCTGCCCATTTAGATCCAGTCGAAGTGGTCTAGAGGTTTAATTTGCTTTAATTTGACGAGGTCGATGGGAAACTATGGAAAGAGTTAGTTCCCGTTTAGACTTCTCAATATCTCCTCTTAGTTTCTTTTACTGCCTGCATATGAAATCAAAAGCGTTTACTGTGAACTTTCAAATTTCCTGTAATTTCATTTTAAAAGTGAAAACACAATTTAAAATAAAATTTAAATAAATTGAAACTAGAATACATTACAATAATATTTTATTAATTTAATCAACTAGAAATATGGTGATTTAAATTGTAACTTTGATTTATTAATTTACATTTTTATTAAAAAAAATAAAAAATCAGATAGAAAAATATGTACTGATGAATCGTGCTCAATATAATACAGTAATGTATTACTTTATAGGATCATCTTTATTCCTAACAAAAAAAAGTTTTTGTATTATTTTATGAATTTTACATCTTGATTTCTTTGCTTTTGCCTGACATCACAAATCCTTTTTCCATCCTCCTGTCTCCATTCTGAAATGTAACGCCCACTTGTCACCATCCAATCAATTCCTAATGTACTAAATCATGCCCCGCCCTACACAGATGCACAAATATTGGTACGACATCAGCATGTGGAAATTACAAAAATGTGATAGAGTTAATGATTATTAGTTAATTTTATAAAACCTATGAGAATGCCATGAATTTAATATTCTATAGCCTGACACTTTTTCAGAAAAATTTCCTCTGATGTGGCAAAATAAGCATTTTTTTGAATGAATATGTAATTTGATGCTTGGAACATTATACTGTAGCCAGTAGTCATTTCATTTCATTTTTTAATTTTATTTTATTTTTAAATATTTTTAAAAAAATTATTTATTAGTTTAGTTTTTATCATTATTTTTTATCATTATTTATTTTTATTTTATTTTTATTATTTTACTTTTTATTTATTTTTATTTTATTATTTTTATTATTTTTATTATTTATTTTTATTTTATTGTTATTTTTTATTTATTTATTTGGTTTTTATTTTATTAATTTACTTTTTGTAATGTGTTTTTGCTATTTCTTTAAACAATATTGAACATTATGCTGCAGATAATTAATTTCATAGAGGTCAGATCTTTTTTTTATTCTGAAATACATTAGGTTGCATGAGTAAAATGCATTTCATGTATTTTATTTTATTTTTTATTTCCTTTTATGTTATTTTATTAATTTATTATTTTTCATTTTATTTTATTTATTTAGTATTGTTATTTATTTTTATTTCATAATTTTATTTATTTATTTTATTTACTCATTTTTTATTTACATTTTTGTAATGTGTTTTCGCTATTTCTTTAAACAATATTGAACATTATGCAGTTAATTAATTTCATAGAGATCAGATCACTTTTTCCTCATTGAATATACTTTGTTTGTTTGTTTGTTTGTTTGTTTAATTCTGAAATACGCCAAGTTGCATGAGTAAAATGCATTTCACGTTGACTTCATGTGACCTGAGCTGTGCCGTATGTTTGTGTGAATGTACAAGGCCTCACCTTCACCGGATCAGTCAATACTGAATCTGTCGGGGTGTAGATCCATGCGCGGGGTGCACTGATACACTCCTCAATGCAACTGGCAGCGACAGCCTAGAAATATTGATCAGTGTCCCATAAAGCATGAGCAGGCCGGGTGAGGCAGAGCCAGAGAGTGGATAGGAGGGTGTTGCCATTGATTGCAACATGGCTCTTGACAGGAGCCTCTTTGTTCCTTTGAAGACTGTAACTGAGAGCGCTAATCGCTCCTTGACGAACGGTTTGTCTGATACTTTATAGACACAAATGAACTGACTGACTGCTGAGATGTTTAGGGGTGACTGTGCTGGATGCGAGAGGACAATGGTTGACTGTTCGCTGTCATCAACGGCCTTTGACATTAGCAGCCCGAGGGCAAATGCTTAAGAGGAAGTAGCACTTTCTCCACTTTCTTTCTTTTTCTAAACCTGTCTCTCCACCTGCGTCTTTGCCTGAGTGTGGTCAGCGCTTTTTCCTGTCGCAGCATCTGTTGGGTAAGTTTCTGATGTGCTTGTGGGCGCCCAGTGGTAAGGACACAAGGAAACAAGCTATGGTGGCCTCCTCGGTTCCCCACAAACCCCAGATCAGTCTTAAAGCCGGCACATGTGCTGCTTTGTCAAGGATGTCACAAGCTTCAGTGAGGGAATCCACATCCCAACTACATGGAAATTTTACACTTTTATCCACTAAATGAGCTCATTTCAAATTTGAAGCCTGCTACAGGTCTCAAAAAAGTTGGCACGGGGGCAAGAAATGGCTGAAAAAGAAAGAAAGCTGGGAGAACATCTAGCAACTAATTAAGTTAATTAATATCAGGTCTGTAATATGATTACTCAGAAGTAAAGATGGGCAGAGCTGTGAAAGAGTGCACAAAAAGATTGTGGAATACTTTAAAAACAATGTTCCTCAATGTCAAATTGCAAAGGCTTTGCAAATCTCATCATCTACAACGCATAACATCATCAAAAGATTCAGAGAAACTAGACAAGGCCGAAGACCTTTATTGGATGCCCGTGGTCTTCGGGCCCTCAGACGACACTGCTTCACTCATTGGCACGATTGTGTCAATGACTTTACTAAATGGGCCCAGGAATACTTCCAGAAACCACTGTTGGTAAACACAATCCGCCGTGCCATCTGCAGATGCCAACTAAAGCTCTATCATGCAAAGAGGAAGCCATATGCGAACATGGTCCAGAAGCGCCGCCGTGTCCTGTGGGCCAAGGCTCATTTAAAATGGACTGTTTCAAAGTGGAAAAATCCAAATTTGACATTCTTGTTGGAAATCACAGATGCCGTGTCCTCAGGCTAAAGAGGAGGGACACCTTCCAGCATGTTATCAGCGTTCAGTTCAAAAGCCAGCATCTCTGATGGTATAGGGGTGCATAAGTGCATACGGTATGGACAGCTTGCATGTTTTGGAAGGCACTATGAATGCTGAAAGTTATATAAAGGCTTTAGAGCAACATATGCTCCCCTCCAGACGATGTCTATTTCAGGGAATTCCTTGTGTATTTCAGCAGGACAATGCAAAACCACATACTGCAGCTATTACAACAGCATGGCTTCGTCGTAGAAGAGTCCGGGTGCCGAATTGGCCTGCCTGCAGTCCAGATCTTTCACCTATAGAGATCATTTGGCGCATCATTAAATGAAAGACAACCACGAACTCTTCAGCAGCTGGAAACCTATATCAGGCAAGAATGGGACCAAATTTCAACACCAAAACTCCAGAAACTCATAACCTCGATGCCCAGACATCTTCAAACTGTTTTGAAAAGAAGAGGAGACGCTACACTATGGTAAACATGCCCCCGTCCCAACTATTTTGAGACCTGTAGCAGGCATCAAATTTGAAATGCAAAATTTCTCTGTTTAAACATTTGTTATGATTCTGTGTTCTATTGTGAATAACATATTTGGCTCATGTGATTTGAAAGTCTTTTAGTTTTCATTTACATGTTGCACAGTAGTTACACAGGAGTCACTTCTCTCCTGTCCTGTCTGATTAAAGAGTGTACACTAGTAAGAATGCGTCTGTCACATTTGGCCTACTCCATTTGATTACTTTTGCTGCATTAAGCTCTGACGATGATGGTGAACGACGTTTCAGGAGCATGAGGTTGGTCGAAATGCATGCGGCCGCCTTCATGCCACTCTTTTCCATCATTGCAGCCTCAAAACTGTGAGACCGCAACAGGGAATGCCAATATAATGGTCGATACTGGCATGGTGCAGCACATGGTCAGAGCCGCTTTGCCAAACCACAGAAACCCTCCTAGACTTTGATAATGGACCATCCGTAGCACCACCAGGCCCAATGGGATCCGTCCCCAACATACTCCTGCGATGTGGTTAACGACTTGGAGATGCAAAGTGTGTCGTGCGCCATCGTTTCGGAGCTTTCCATGTGTCT
The DNA here is from genome assembly GCF_018812025.1 of Megalobrama amblycephala. Taxonomy (NCBI): domain Eukaryota; kingdom Metazoa; phylum Chordata; class Actinopteri; order Cypriniformes; family Xenocyprididae; genus Megalobrama; species Megalobrama amblycephala. The sequence goes on from NC_063050.1 coordinate 55,440,192, forward strand.
GTTGCTAATTTATTTATCTGTGGATTTTTACTCCCATTTGCTGGAATGTTCTTCTGGCTAATTTGGTAGGCCCTCATCCGCATAATAGTTTGAGTGGAGGTGAGAGTGATAAACAGAGCTTCTGGAGGAGCACTGGAAATGACTTTTGTCCCAGGACTTTCTGAGTTATTAATTGATTTTGTGGGTGACTAATGACTTTTTTATTGAGCAGTTTCGTCATGCTCCTGGAGGGAGAAAAGCTGAACTGACCGCACTAAACTCTATAGCCTAGATATGGCGTTCTTAAGAGCGTTCGTTACTGTCCAGCACATGCTGCATGGAGAAACTCCACAGGAACTAATGGACATTGACCAAAAAGTGAGAAAGGATTTTGTTTTATTTGTAGAGACTAAAAAGTTTGTTTGACTGAGCATTTATAAGACACATTGTTCATCTAAAGGACGGTTTGCAACATTGTGACAATTATATATATATATATATATATATATATATATATATATATATATATATATATATATATATATATATATATATATATATATATATATATGTGTATATACATGGTATATATTCAGCATGTATATTGTATTGCATAATTTATATAATTTAGGAAATAAATAAATAAATATGTGTATATATGTATATAATGTATAAAATAATATACATTATATAATATATATATATATGTGTAGTGTGTGTATATATATATATATATATATATATATATATATATATATATATATATATATATATATATATATACACGTATATTGCAGGTATATTTAGGTAAGAAATAAATATATGTATATAATAATGTGTATAATAATATACATTACTATAATATACAATAATATATAGTATATATATTATTAATATATATATTAACATATTATATTAATATATATATTAATACAATATGTTGTTTGGCAGGTAAATTTAGGAAATAAATAAATATATGCATATAATATATAAATATATAATTTAGGTAAAAGATATATATGTATATAATAATGTGTATAATAATATACATTAATATAATATGCATAATATACTAAAATATATAGTATATAATAATTGTGTGTGTGTATATATATATATATATATATATTCCCCCTCCGGTATATATATTATATAAATTGCAATACAGTATATATATATATATATATGTGTATATGTATATGTAGAAGACATTTATAATGTTACAGAAGATTTCTATATTAAATAAAAGCTCTTCTAATCTCACTTTCTAATAATCAGAGAATTTTTCATCAGCAAGTCAGCATATCAGAATGATTTTTTGAAGAATAGAGTTTTGAATCATTTCTTTTAGTTGATGTTTTGATGCATCAATCCATCCCAAAATTTGTATAAATTAAAGTTAGCCACTAATCCTCATGCATGCAGAGTTTAGTGAAAGTCCTGCATATGCATCAAACTCAAATGTTTTATAGTAGCATTGAATCAGTTTAACAGCAGCATCACTTCTGCTCTGTGACGTGTGTTTGTAAAAGCTGTTCTGTGTCAGTGTTTGAGTGCTGCTGCTGGACAAAGAGAGGCCAGTGAGTGTGTGTTTGAGCTCTGAGTCACTGTCTAAAGAGCCCATCTGCCTCCACTGACCACAACTCATCCAGCATTAACCACCAGCGCTGGCCAGGCCAACAGTCTGCTCAAACAAAGCTGTTTTGTTTGCCACTGTGGCTCTGCGGTCCACGCTACATAATCACAGGCTCGCCACAACAACAACGACACAGTTATCTGTCTCTGAGCTCACAATTTGTTGGTGAATCTCGGCACTCGGATTCAGAACACTGTTTCAGTGAGTAAACAAGGAAACGTCTGCAGTAAAACATGATGGGAGGACAAGGAAACGTGTGAGAGTGACGAGTGGAGGCGTTTTGAATCTGAATCAGTGGGTTTAATTAGAGACTGTGCTGAGCTGAACAATAGTGTTCTTAACTGGTGTCTGCATGATTCATTTAGAGACAGATGTCACATCACTGAACGCATCTCTCTGCCGTGAGTCAGAGTTCAAATGATCAGTGAATATTGCCTGTTATCATTTGTTTTTTTCCGTTTCTACTAAAGGTTTTAAAGCGCCAAATTAGTTCCAATGCTTCACTTTCTCACTCATAATGTTATCAGCCTATCGTCATGATGATGATGATGATGATGGAGATGAAGATCTCATTAGATCCATCATAAACACTTCATGAGATATATACATCATGAAAATCTATCTATCTATCTATCTATCTATCTATCTATCTATCTATCTATCTATATCTATCTATCTATCTATCTATCTATCTATCGTTCTATCGTTCTATCGTTCTATCCATCTGTCTTTTGTTCCATCCATCCATATGTCTATCTATCTATCTATCTATCTATCTATCTATCTATCTATCTATCTATCTATCTATCTATCTGTCTGTCTGTCTTTCGTTCTATCTATCTATCTATCTATCTATCTATCTATCTATCGTTCTATCCATCTGTCTTTTGTTCCATCCATCCATCTATCTATCTATCTATCTATCTATCTATCTATCTATCTATCTATCTATCTATCTATCTATCTATCTATCCATCTGTCTTTTGTTCTATCTATCTATCTATCTATCTATCTATCTATCTATCTATCTATCTGTCTGTCTGTCTTTCGTTCTATCTATCTATCTATCTATCTATCTATCTATCTATCTATCTATCTATCTATCTATCTATCTATCTATCTATCTATCTATCTATCTGTCTTTTGTTCCATCCATCCAGATGTCTATCTATCTATCCATCCATCTATCCATCTGTCTTTCTATCTATCTATCTATCTATCTATCTATCTATCTATCTATCTATCTATCTATCTATCTATCTATCTATCTATCTATCTATCTGTCTATCTATCTATCTATCTATCGTTCTATCCATCTGTCTTTTGTTCCATCCATCTGTCTTTTTATCTATCTATCTATCTATCTATCTATCTATCTATCTATCTATCTATCTATCTATCTATCTATCTATCTATCTATCTATCTATCATCTATCTATCTGTCTATCTTTCGTTCTATCCATCCATCCATCCATCCATCCATCCATCCATCCATCTATCCATCTGTCTTTTGTTCCATCATCCATCTGTCTTTCGTTCTATCTATCTATCTATCTATCTATCTATCTATCTATCTATCTATCTATCTATCTATCTATCTATCTATCTATCTTTCGTTCTATCCATCCATCCATCCATCCATCCATCTATTCGTCTTTTGTTCCATCCATCCATCTGTCTATCTATCTATCTATCTATCTATCTATCTATCTATCTATCTATCTATCTATCTATCTGTCTTTCGTTCTATCCATCCATCCACCCATCCATCCATCCATCCATCCGTCTTTTGTTCTATCTATCTATCTATCTATCTATCTATCTATCTATCTATCTATCTATCTATCTATCTATCTATCTATCTATCTATCTATCTATCTGTCTTTTGTTCTATCTATCTATCTATCCATCTATCTATCTATCTATCTATCCATCTGTCTTTTGTTCTATCTATCTATCTATCTATCTATCTATCTATCTATCTGTCTGTCTGTCTTTCGTTCCATCTATCTATCTATCTATCTATCTATCTATCTATCTATCTATCTATCTATCTATCTATCTATCTATCTATCTATCTATCTGTCTTTTGTTCCATCCATCCAGATGTCTATCTATCTATCCATCCATCTATCCATCTGTCTTTCTATCTATCTATCTATCTATCTATCTATCTATCTATCTATCTATCTATCTTTCGTTCTATCCATCCATCCATCCATCCATCCATCCATCCATCTATCCATCTGTCTTTTGTTCCATCATCCATCTGTCTTTCGTTCTATCTATCTATCTATCTATCTATCTATCTATCTATCTATCTATCTATCTATCTATCTATCTTTCGTTCTATCCATCCATCCATCCATCCATCCATCCATCTATTCGTCTTTTGTTCCATCTATCTATCTATCTATCTATCTATCTATCTATCTATCTATCTATCTATCTATCTATCTATCTGTCTGTCTTTCGTTCTATCCATCCATCCACCCATCCATCCATCCATCCGTCTTTTGTTCTATCTATCTATCTATCTATCTATCTATCTATCTATCTATCTATCTATCTATCTATCTATCTATCTATCTATCCAATAATATTTTTATAAGTAAATAAATAAAAATTAAGCATTTTAAAAAGATATGGAAATATTTTTAAAATGACACATCATATTAAAAATATATTTGATATTTACATTTTTATAATATACAGTTTTAAAATGTATAATTCATAATATATTATTTTAAAGTGTTTCTTGTTATTTGTTTTCCTGTAGTCAGTTTTAAAAAGCACATTTCCATTTCTCTTCAGGCTGTAATGGGATGGCGAACAGTCTTTGAGTGTCCGTCTCTGTTATCAAACTCCTGCTTCTCATTTCCTCGTGTATCTCCGGCTCTCAGTCCTGCCACATCCTCACGATCACCGGCTCTGCCGCTCCAGGTTACGCTCTGTTTCTTTAGACTCTGCTGGAAGAAGATCGGGTCCAAAGCGTCCCTCCATAGAGTTCAGTTAATTCAGTTTTCCTGCATATTTACTTAAACAATGTCTTGTAAATGTCGTTATATTTGCTTCTCATTGAGCATAAAGCAGTTGGCTAGAGACGAAACGTCTAGTCTGTGGATTGGATTGAATTCAAGGTTAATAACGTCGCATTTGAAAATCATTGAATGGCGCGTTTCTCAGATATTGAAACATTAAGTCAGCGTGTGCATGTGAAATCTATTTTTTTGAGTAGTTTTACAGGAAACCTCAGAATTATAAACATCAATATTGCTGGGATGTACATGTATTACTGGAACCTCTTAATCAAGGTAATTTTAGGGAAAATTAAATTAATCTAATTGTTTCGTGGTAAACATAATCACCAATGAGCAGTATTATTTCGAAATCTCTTTTCGTGCTGATTCCAAATGAATATATTTATCGCTTCTCTGTAGATTTATATATGACAGAAACTTTAGTGTTTCATTTCAAATGTATTTAAGATAGATGACCTGCAGCTACTGAGACTTTTCTTTGCGTGACCGATTTCCAGCTATAGAAGTTCCGATAAAGCGTTGACGCCACTGAAAGTCAGTGTTTAACTCGCGCCGACATTTGTGTGCAATAGTGTGTGTTTTTCATCTTCAGCTCCACTGTCTACTCATCCATTCAAACTGCACTAAATAGCGCCCGAGGCAGATCTTTAGTCGTCTCTCAGCCCCCTCCCACACACGCTCCGGGCCAAACCGGGCCGACAAACACACACCTATACATCAGACTCTTACAGGACACTCAAACCACCAGATGTAGCTGGATTGTGGTGGTATTAACAGCTTGAGACGAGGTTCAAGGTGAAGTTTGAATCCTCTCCCAGTGATCTAGAGTGAGATTTAATCTGCTGAATCCCGGAGTCTAATCTAGTGAACGTCTGTACTGACAGCACAAACCTGCACTTAATAGTCAAAAGACTGAAAAATTCAGTGATCTTCTAGCGCTTGCGTTCGTTCTTCTCGCCGTCCTGCCGCTACACCCTCGTCCCCGTGTGTCAGAAAATCAATCAGCGAGTTTGAGAGGAAGTGCTTGTCGGGCTTCTGAATAATTCACTTCAGCTCGTGACCCTCAGCCTGGGCCGAAGTACTGATACTGACACGTCCGTGCAAAACTCACCACTGTGATGATATGCTGTTCTGGCTGGTTGCTAGGTTGTTGCTAGGGTGTTTTGACTGGTTTCTAGGTGGTTGCTAGCTAGGATGTTCTTGGTGGATGCTAGGTTGTTGCAAGGGTTTTCTGGATGGTTTCTAGATAGTTGCGTGAGTGTTCTGGCTGGTTGTTAGGTGGTTACTAGGGTGTTCTGGGTGGATATAGGCGGTTGCTAAGGTGTTGTGGGTGGATGCTAGGTGGTTGCTTGGGTATTCTGGCTGGTTTCTATGTGGTTGCTAGCTAGAGGGTTCTGGGTGGATTTTAGGTGGTTACTAGGGTGTTTTGACTGGTTGCTAGGGTGTTTTGACTGGTTTCTAGGTGGTTGCTAGCTAGGATGTTCTTGGTGGATGCTAGGTTGTTGCAAGAGTTTTCTGAATGGTTTCTAGATAGTTGCTTGAGTGTTCTGGCTGGTTGTTAGGTGGTTACTAGGGTGTTCTGGGTGGATATAGGCTAAGGTTGCTAAGGTGTTGGGGGTGGATGCTAGGTGGTTGCTTGGGTATTCTGGCTGGTTTCTATGTGGTTGCTAGCTAGGGTTCTGGGTGGATTTTAGGTGGTTACTAGGGTGTTCTGGCTGGTTGCTAGGTTGTTGCTAGGGTGTTTTGGCTGGTTTCTAGGTGGTTGCTAGCTAAGATGTTCTTGGTGGATGCTAGGTTGTTGCAAGGGTTTTCTGAATGGTTTGTAGATATTTGCTTGAGTATTATGGCTGGTTGTTAGGTGGTTGCTTGGGTATTCTGGCTAGTTTCTAGGGTTTTCTGGCTGAAAGCTAAATGGTTACTAGGGTGTTTGGCTGGATTCTAGGTGGTTGCAAGCTTGTGGTTGTGGGTGGATTTTAGGTGGTTATTAGGTTGTTCTGACTGGTTGCTAGATAGTTGCTAGAGTGTTCTGGCTGGTTGCTAGGTGGTTGCTAGGGTATTCTGGGCGGAGGCTAGGCAGCTGCCAAGGTGTTCTGGATGGTTTCTAGATAGTTGCTAGAGTGTTCTGGCTGGTTTCAAGGTGGTTGCTAGGGTGTTGTGGGTGGAGGCTAGGTTGTTGCTAGGGTGTTCTGGATTGTTTCTAGATAGTTGCTAGAGTGTTCTGGCTGGTTTCAAGGTGGTTGCTAGGGTGTTGTGGGTGGATGCTAGGTGGCTGCTAAGGTGTTGTGGGTGGATACTAGGTAATTGCTAGGGTGTTCTGGATGGTTTATAGGTGGTTGCTAGGGTGTTCTGGGTGGATGCTAGGTGGTTTCTTGGGTACTCTGGCTGATTTCTTGGTTGTTGCTAGGGTGTTCTGGATGGTTTCTAGATAGTTGCTAGGGTGATCAGTATGGTTTCTAGATGATTGCTAGGGTGTTCTGGGTAGATGCTATGTGGTTACTAGGGTGCTCTAGCTGGTTGCTAGGTTGTTGCTAGGGTGTTCTGGATGGTTTCTAGATAGTTGCTTAAGTGTTCAGGCTGGTTGCGATGTGGTTGCTAGGGTATTCTGGGTGGATGCTAGGCGGCTACTAAGATGTGGGTGGATGCTAGGTAGTTGCAAGGGTGTTTTGGATGGTTTTTAGATGGTTGCTAGAGTGTTCTGGATGGTTTCTAGATAGTTGATAGAGTGTTCTGGCTGGTTGCTAGGTGGTTGATAGGATGTTCTTGGTGGATGCTAGGTGGTTACTAGGGTGTTCTAGCTGGTTGCTAGGTTGTTGCTAAGGTGTTCCTGGTGGTTGCTAGGGTGTTTTGGGTGTGTGTTTTTAATTCTATATTAGTGTGCCAAGTTGCAATATGGCTTGCAACTGTAAACAGCTGTAAAATTCATTGTAAATGTTTAGTTCAGCAGTGATTAATAAGGTTTTCTGGCTGGTTGCTAGATTTGTTTCTTACTAAAAGAGTCCCTGCACTCTCACACTCTCACATGATTTATGAAGCAATGTCATTTTTGCAAAAATGTCACAGGTGTGCATATTGGCTTCATCAGATTTGAACTGATTTGTTCAAAATACTGTTTCATTTCAGTTAGTTGTTTGATGTTAATATAGTTGATTGTGAACTCTGTGTGTGTGTGTGTGTGTGTGTGTGTGTGTGTGTGTGTGTGTGTGTGTGTGTGTGTGTAGCAGCAGTCGGATCTCTCATTACAGTATATGAGGCCTTTGGGAGCTGTGATGGAGGTAGATTGAAACTCACAGCGGGACCGTTATGTGCTGTTGTTTCCTCTTAAGGGCAGGACGGCCCCTCTGTGAGCTCTTATAGCACTTTATCTTAAAGTTACACTGCAAATATAAGGCAGGTGTTCACTGGCAAAGAGTCAACTCAGTAGTGCACATGGACCAGACTAGAGGACCATGGGAAAAGCAGCGCCTTAAGACTGCAGTGACGTCAGGATGAGCGTCTCTCCATACGGGAGCGCCCTGATCGGCAGCAATGTCAATACAGCTGGATGAAGCGAGTGTGTGTGTGCCTTATTTCTGGACATCTGTGCCTGTCCTTTCCTCCTCCTCACACAGATATAGTGTTGTGTAAGTGCACTAGAATGTTGAAGACTCCAAGTGTTTAAGTTTGGCGCTTTGCAGCTCTGATCCAAAACCTGCCCTGCTGTCTAATTATGCAGTTGCCTTTCAAGGTAACACCCTGATCGTCACAGATCCTGAGGTAAAACACACTACATAGGCAATGACTCTACACTTTACATAAATAGCAGTCACATGACTAATCAGAATTGACTCCAGCAGAGTTTGACTTTAGCATATGAAATTCTGAAAATTTAATAATCAAACTCTAATAAATAATAGTTGTAACTACTAATGAAATATCTAACTATATATATATAGATGAGTGCATGTGTGTGTGAGAGTGTGTGTGAGTTTGTCTGCGAGTGTGTGTGTGTGCATGTGTAAGTGTGAGTGTGTGTGCGCGCGTGTGTGTGTGAGAGGGCAGAGTGCTTTGCTCTGTCACTTGGCTCTGCTGCTAAACGATATGTCAGAAAATCAATTAATTACTTTTAAGCAGCAGTTAACGGCATCCACACAATACAGCCGCATGAATTATTAAAGAGGACGAAAGCTGAGTTATTTTCCCTTAACTAACCTCCGTACAGTACAGAAGACGAACGAGACACAGAATGAATGAAAAGAGGTTATAAAGAGATGCAGAGAGACCGACGACGAAAGAGGAAACTGATTGATACATTTGTAGAATGTAGAACATTCTAATGTTGCCATGCAGTTGCTAAGGTGGAATTTAGAATGTTTCTGATTGCCTTGTTGATTCCAGAGAGATTTAAATCTCTGAATATGAACTCAAGCGCTCCTGATAATCTGAGCTGCTCCACATTGATTTTACAGCTCTATAGACTCTTACTGGATGTCAACTAGTGACTCGCTTTTATTTTTCCAAAGCAATTTTATTCACTTAGTGAATAATATAATAGAAATCTATATTATTATATCCTATTAATATGGTTTATATCTTGACATTTTGAAGGTAATTGCATGACGCATTCATGCATTTTTTCCTCTAGTGAACCCATTTTAGTTTGTTTTTAATCATGATTGACTTACAGTGAATTTACCGCATGATCTTCAGTCTTTCACTCGTCGTGGGTTTGGTCAGTAGTTTTGGCAGCATTGATTGTCGGGCCTCAGGAAGCGATTATTGATCCTGTGTGCCCAGCAGTGCTGGCCCCGGGGTGGCCCGTCTCTGGGGGCCCGTAGGGGACAGACTGCCTCCGGGCAGTGGGGAAAACGACATCTAAATCTGTGCCGTCTCCCGGTAGTGTGCAGGCGAGAATTCAAAAGGCAAGACTGTATATTTTGAGAGTTCGCTAGACAACTGTGTGGTTTGCGAAGCCGTTGTGCCTTTCCACATCCATCTGTGTGGTGTCGGCGGTGACAGGACCTGTCATACACACCCCAGTCGTGATGTTACGACCCTCACGACTTATTGTGGCTTACCAACCTTTTCCTGCAACCCACCCAGACAGCCAAAGTCCTCCGAACCCTTTGAAACTCGAGCTGTGGTCTGAATTGAGTCTTTGCCAGTGTACGTTTGAAATCTCTGATGCCAGCTTTCATTCGAGACCAAAATAGACACGGCCAGCATTCAGCAAACGCTACAGATCCGCCATCTTCCTCGCTCACTACATAGGCAGCATTCTACACTCTAAAAGTGCTGGGTTAAAAACAACCCAAGTTAGGTTGAAAGTGGACAAACCCAGCTGGGTAGTTTTATTTAACCCAACTACTGTTTAAGAATGACTATACTGCTTGCTTAAAATGCACATTATTAACATTTATTATTATGTTTAATAATTAAACAATACACATTTATTAAATTTCTGATTAATAAATGTTCACCTTTTGATTATTATTGTTGCCTCTAGTAATTATGTGTCTGATTTTTAATTTCCAACATATTAGTCATTTTAGTCATAGTCATTTTTAAACAATAGTTGAGTTAAATAAAACTACCCAGCATGTTGGGCAAATATTTAACCCAACTGCTGGGTTTGTCTATTTTCAACTCAACTCGGGTTGTTTTCAATCTATGATTGGGTCAAATATGGACAAACACGACCACTGGATTAAAAATGTAATTTAAGAATGTAACCCAACGGCTGGGTTTGTCCATATTTGATCCAAATTTGGGTTGAAACAACCCAGCATTTTTTTAGAGTGTAACTGACACCAAGGTCATGGGTTCAAAACTGGTAATGTGTATACTTTGAATGCAATGCAAGTCACTTTGGTTTAAAGCATCAGTCAATTACATTTATGCATTTTACAGACGCTTTTATCCAAAGTGACTTACATTTTATCAGTTCATGCATTCACTGGCAATCAAACACATGACTTTCGTTGTACGTAAATGTATCAATGTAAATAGAACTTTATGTGTGACTGATTTGAAACTAATAATCATAAGATATACATTGCACAAATACTGGAGAAATAGTCAATATTTAATTGACTAAAATTCAAAAGTTTGCGGTTGATACAAGTGGGTTAAAAATGGACTAACCCAGCGGTTGGGTTAAATGTTTGCTCAACCTGCTGGGCAGTTTTATTTAACTCAACTATTGGTTAGAAATTAATATATGTCTGGCTTAAAATTAACCCAAAATAGATTGGAAATTAAAAATTAGACACATAATTACTAGAGGAAACTATAATAATCAAAAGGAGAACATTTATTAACAAAAAATTTAATAAATGTTTAATTATTATTCATTAAACTTATTAATAAATGTTATTTATATTAATAAATGTTAATTTCCAACATACTTTGGGTTCATTTTAAGCATCAATACAGTCATTTTTAAACTATAGTTGAGTTAAATAAAACTACCCAGAAGTTGGGCAAACATTTAACCCAACCACTGGGTTAAAACAACCCATTCTCTGGGTCAAAACAACCCAATGACTAGGTTTGTTCATTTTCATCTTGGGTTGTTTTTAACCCAGTGTAAAATCATTAAAATGTTTTGAAAGAAATCTCTTCTGCTGTCCAAGGCTTCATTTATTTGATCAAAAATACAGTGAAATTTTGAAATATTATTACAATTAGGACCTTTAGGATTTTTTGCAAGTGACATTATTTTATTTCCAATTATGCACATTGGTATTAGATGTACACTAGTGTTCACAAGTGGTGTCTTTATGTTTTTTTGAAAAGTCTCTTCTGCTCATCAAGGCTGCATTTATTTGATCAAAACTACAGTAAAAATTGTGAAATATTATTACAATTTAAAATAGCTATTTTCTATGTGAATATATAGTAAAGTGTAATTTATATCCAGTGATCAAAGCTGAATTTTCAGCATCATTACTCCAGTCTTCAGTGTCACATGATCCTTCAGAAATCATTCTAATATGATGATTTGCTGCTCAAGAAACATTTATGATTATCATCAATGTTGAAAACAGATCATATTTATTCAGGATTATTAGAAAGTTCAAAAGAACAGCATTTATTTGAAATAAAACTCTTTTGTAACATTATAAAAGTCTTTACTGTCACCTTTGATCAATGCATCCTTATATGAATAAATGTATTAATCTCTTAAAAAGAAAAAAATCTTGCTGACCCCGATCTTGTGAACTGTAGTGTGTCACAGCAGAACCTGTAACAGCAGCAACTTCTCAACTCAAGAATGGTGTTTTTCCTTCATTTTAAACCATCACAAGCTCTTCTTCACACGCTTCACCTGCTCTCTCATGCGTGATTTCACCATTTTCACTGCATCAAGAGTAAAATAAAGATGGAAAAGGCAAGAGAGGGGGAAATCAGTGGCTAAATGAAGTGAGCAGGTTAGAAGTGCCCCAGGGCAGAGAGACGGGCCTGTCTCCTGAGGCCATGCTTTCTGATGGGATATATTAGTCATGACTGCATGTCAACTTTTCCTCCGTCGCCTCTTCTCTTAATCTGTGTTTTGTGCGATAGGGAGCGGGCGGTGGGAGACGGGAGAGTATAAAGGCAGCGAGGTGAATTAGGGAGTCCGTATTTCTCGGGATTGAATCAGAACAGGTGAAAATGAATTCAGGTCCCTTCAAAGCGTCCGGACCGATCTCATGGGCCATGTACTTCATGAGGAAGGGCCGGAGCGGCAGCGCACTCTTTGGTAAAGTCTAAACTCTTCTAGTTTCTGTCACACTTTCGTTCTTCGTGAATCACTTCATCCATGGTCTTTTTTCCTTTTCTGCTCGTCGTCTTCAGTTTCTCTTGTTTTTATCTTTCCCTCGCTGTAGAATGTGAAAGAGGAACTGTTGAAATAGGGAACAACAACTTCATGTTCCTTCATTACATGTGTGTGTGTGTGTGTGTGTGTGTGTGTGAACCATCAGTCCTTCAAATCAGGAATTTGTTTTTCAGAAGAATATTTCATTTTCTTGACGTATGTTATTAGTATTGATAGTAACAATATGCTGACGGTCTGATATGGCGTTTTGTGTGTACATAAGGCCAAATTATAATAATTGTACTAATTTCAGAGGGATGAAAACTCGTTATACTGTTTGCTGTGATGGTAAAGCAGTATATTTCATTCGGCGTGTGCTTCCTCCGTGGCTCGACCGAACATGATCAGATATTTGTAAGCCTGCAGCGCTTGTCAATATATTTTATAGCCGACTACAAGCGCTATTGATCGCTCAACTTTCAGAGATCAGATTACTCTAAATCAGTAAAACACAAGACCGAGATCCTGCGCGTCCGAGACCCGCGGTGCCTTTGTGCTGGAAAATCATTCATGATTGGCGTGTGTGTTATATTATTTTCCCTGAAATTGATCTTTGCTCTCAGATTCAGCTGTTATCTGTGCTTTATTTGGTTGCTTTGAGCCCAAATTATTATTCATATTTATATCACTCTAAAAGTGCTGGGTTAAAAACAACCCAAGTTGGGTTGAAAATGGACAAACTCAGTTATTGGGTTGTTTTAAACCAGTGGTTGGGTTAAATGTTTGATCAACCTGCTGGTTAGTTTTATTTAACTCAACTAACTCAGCTTGTTTAAAAATGAGTGTATTGCTTAAAATGAACCCAAAATATGTTACTAATGAACATTTATTAATAAGTTTAATGAATAATAATTAAACATTTATTAAATTGCTTATTAATAAATGTTCATCTTTTGATTATTATTGTTTCCTCTAGTAATTATGTGTCTGATTTTTAATTTCCAACATATTTTGGGTTCATTTTAAGCCAGACATATAGTCATTTTTAAACAATTTTCAACCCAACTTGGGTTGTTTTTAACCAGCATTGTGTGCAGTTAGTTTTAAATTGGTTCAAGTAGATCATGCAAATTTTAATTAGGGATCAAATATCATGTCTTTTAATTGTTTATAAGTTTTATTTAGGCACTTTTAATATTTAATATTACTATTTATAATAATAATAATAATAATAATAATTAATAATTATAATATTTATAATAGTACTTATATATAATATATATATATTATAAATAATAATTAGTTTTAATATTATTAAAATTAATAATATTTTATTCTTAGTATTTTAGCACAATATTTTTACCCAATAAACACAGTTACAAAACATGATTATTTATACACTTTAAAAAAATGCTGGGTTAAAAAAAAAATTGGGTTGAAAATGGACAAACTCAGCGAATGGGATTTTTGACCCAGCAGTTGGGTTAAATGTTTAAATGTTTTAACCCAACCTGTTTTATTTAACTTAACTATTGTTTAAAAATGACTATATGTCTGGCTTAAAATGAACGCAAAATAGGTTGGAAATGAAAAATCAGACACATAATTACTAGAGGCAACAATAATAATCAAAAGGTGAACATTTATTAATAAGAAATTGAATGCATGTTTATTATTATTTAGTATACTTATTAATAAATGTTCATTTCCAACATATTTTGGGCTCATTTTAAGCAAGCAATACAATATTTTTTAAACAATAGTTGAGTTAAATAAAACTACCCAGCAGGTTGGGCAAACATTTAAACCCAACCGCTGAGTTAAAACAAAACAATTGCTGGGTTTGTCCACATTTAACCCAACTTGGGTTATTTTTTTTTTCTTATCCTTGTTCTTTCTGGCTTCACTAGAAATCAGAAATGTAAATGTTGACATTTAAACTCAGACGTGAAGTCAGATAAACTGCAGGGTAAACATAAAAAGTCTGGCTGAAGTTCCTCATGTGATGAACAGGACGGTCAGAACGTTACAGACGCTGCTTTTTCATTATTATTGTGACTGACATCAGTATTTTTACAGCTTGTTTTATATTTCATGCTCAGCACAAACAACAATGGAGATGAGACATCTCACAAAGCAGATCTTTACATTTTTACAAATTAATCACGACCAGAAGAGAACAAGAACTTGTAGTTCCTGGTGTTATTGTTGTGAATGACTCTTGATCGTGATTATGACTGATAAACTCCATCTGGGGAATTTGCAGCATATGCAGATTTTCACATTTTAAAATTCAGATTGCGTGTGGACAGGCAAAGGTGATGATTTGTTCTGGATTTGGCCTCAAACATGCTTCTAAGGAATGACACCTTAAAACACTATCATTATATCACCATGCATGTGGTGAATAAAAAACAAAAGCATAACTAAAAAAAAATCATTTCAGTACCTGTGCTTCCTCTGCCAGTGTTTTGTCAGCTGTTTAGAATTCACATTCTATTCGATTTACTGAAAACATTTCTGTGATACTCATGCATTTAGCACAGGATCCATATGGCCAGATCGTCTGCTGCCCCCTGTTGGCCACAAAACACAGATCAGATCATCACTGAGTCACAGCAGTGTTCATCATTTCTTTTTGTCTTAGAAATAATACTGAACGTTTGACTCTTTTGATTGTTTTGAATATTAATGTGTCATCTAATTTATTTGATGAACATGTGCCTTTTTCTGCTTGTTCTGATATCATGTTCCTTCTGATAAAATAGAAAACAATCTGCTAGTACAAAACAAGCTTAATGTTTTCATGCATAATAATCTGTGTCACTTATATTGTTTTTTAATGATTTCTTAATTTAAATTATAATATAATATAAGCTATTTGTGTTGTAATTTCACATGATATTCAGTGCCATTTAATAAGTAACTTAAATCCAAACAATTCAACAGTGAATCAACGAGAGCGCGCGTCGAAGCACGCGCGAGGAATTCCATTGACGGCTCAGATCCATTTTTTCCCCCGGTTCGGACGGTCTTCTGATTAGTCTAGCCCTTCGAGGTCTGTCATCACTGGCCAATGACAGCGTTCGAGGAGGAGGCAAATGCAAATGAGCTCCCCTGGCTGGCGTTCCTGCGCTGCCCATTGCCAGTAAAAGCGCGTCGCTGCCGGGAGATTCATTCACAACGCATCATCATTCCCACCGCGAGCTGGATTCAGGAAGAACACTTTCTCTCAGCAGCTCACTGTTGTATACAACACTTTTTAGATAGTTTGAGACCGCGAACGCGTTGGCGTCAGGTGCGCAACTTTCCAAGGGATACGCGCGTGCCAAATCATGCTCTCTGAAGACTGAAAGAGGAACAACATCTACATAAAGTGAATAGAGTTCAGTTCGATCTGAACGGCAGGTTTTCCACCTTACAACGGATAGTAAGACGCGCGAACTTTGCGCGTCGCCCTTGAGCTCGTATCCTTGACTCGCGCGCGCGTCAGAATCAGCTGCTCGTCTGGGATCCCTGGATCCTGATCCTGACTGAGACGGTGTTCAAAAGATACCAAATGGTTTTTCTTTGGGACGCCAAATACGGTAAGAGCGTTTTTTAGCTCTGGACACATGCGTAGCGGCGGTTTCACGAGTCTATTTTTACGCGTCATGTTTCATAATATCTGAATGTTCATAGCTGTTAATAATCACTGAAACCTTAACCTGAAGCATGATGTTAATGTGACTTCCCGTAGTCAAAATGCTACAGATTCTCTGTCTCTCAACTTCACGTCTTTATTGGCATTGTGTAAAAGAATTAAAATCATACAGAATAGCAATTGTGCAAAAGGATTAAGCAAGTGGTATTAACAAACAAAATAGCTTTGCATTAAAATTAGACAAGACTAAATATTAGAGGCAGATATGTTGTTCAGAAATGCACAAACAATTTATACACACACACACACACACACACACAAAAAAATGTAACTGAAGTACATATTTTCCATGATTATCTTGTTTTAAATTCCTGAATTAAAAGTCATTTTGATATTTTTAGTTCTTATAGTCATGTTAGGCATACCAAAGATTGTTAAAAATATTAATATTTCCCCCAAAAGATCATTGAGCTGAATCAAAGTCATAAAACAACTTTATATTGTCATATGAGAAGAAAACCATAAAACAGAGAACCTCTCATGATTGTGTGTCGATTCTCATTAATTTTTAAAAAAATATTGCATTTCGACCTTTTTATGAAAATGGACGTTTTATTCAGGTCAAATGGAACTGTTAGAGAATATATGATTTGAACTATATATGGTTATTTTTTACATTAAACCAGAATGTGTGTAGAAAATGTATGAGAACAACGTGAATATAAAGATTATATTTTTAAGAAAAAAAGAAGGATATAATATAAGTTTTCATCCCACATACTGTGCCGTAAGAATGCGTCTTTTGGGATTCTCATTCTTTAGTCTCATATGTCTGGCCTTATGGCATCCCGCATTTCTGCTGTGTTTTGTGCATTCTGTCTGCAAATGCATCTCTCTCCTTTCTACACCTTCTCCCACTCACCATTCAACAAACTCCAGGTTTGTGTTTATGTTGGAGAGAGCGCAGCGGGTCACGTGTTCAGCCGCACTCATGTGGCATTGATTGTGGTCGGCCCGAATGACCGCAGGCCGCGGCGCTGTCTGACGGTTTTAAAGCTTTTAACTGCACGGAAGTCAACCGGGGTCACGGCACCAGAAAAAGTATTTTTTAAAACGTAAAAAAAACAAAACTGTGCATTACTATATCCATTAGCATAGGTGCATAAAATGAGAAACTCTTCAGTAGAGTAACAGAAGTGCAAATTACTTAACTGTGGTAAAATCACGGCTCAAAGTCACTGTAATCCACAGCTGCGAGAGTCTTATTTAAGAAACCAATGTTAACATCAATTGTAAATTTGATTAAAAATAATTATTCTGCTTAGTAATACATTGCCGAGCAATGCAACAACTCACACGTGTGCATATGTAGACCAATGTCTGTTGCTCATTCAATCTCACATTATAAAAATACATTTTTGAAACAGCTCCGATTTCATTTTTGCAGCAGTGATATACTGATATTTTCTTATTGTTGCCGTGCATTATAGTGATTTTACTATGGTTAAGTAGTGTTTTGAAAGAAGGCCACAAATGTCCTTTATTTAAGATGCCGATGTTTAATACATAGCAAATTTTACTAAAAATAATTATTCTGCACAAGTGCCGAGCAATGCATAAAAGAAACATCTCATATTTACTTTTTGCAAAACTGATATATTGCAAACATTTTACAATTTTACTATTGAAGAATTGTTCTCTTGAGTTTCATCAAGGTTCAGTCTGCACGTCTTATCTATTTAAAACACGAGCCTCTATATACACTAGCTAGTCGTCCATGCCTTTAACTGTTGAACCTCTTCACTGTGGTGCAGTAATGCCATTTTTGTGGGCTGTATTTGAGATATTTGACATTGCAGCAGCCTCGTGGGGAAACAAGGAACGACTTCTGAAGGTGTTCGTGATATGTGAATCGTGATGACAGAGCAGTTAGCCAACAGAATGACTAGCTTCTGGGAAATGAAGAGGGGTCCCACAGGGCTCTATTCAAGGCCCGATGTGATTTCGTTGATGCAGCCCTCCACACTAATGTAAAAGATCTAATGCTCATTCGTGTTTCAGAACCTGCGCCTGGGCGACGCTTCACGCCTCCCTCGACCACGCTGAGCTCGGGGAAGATGAACGAGGGGTTGCCGCTGGGGGCTCAGGAGAGCAGCGGCGCCGCCCTGGTGGGCAAACTGCGCATGGCTGACCGGAGCATGGTGGAGGTGCTTTCCGACCACCCAGGAGAGCTGGTGCGCACCGACAGCCCCAACTTCCTCTGCTCCGTCCTGCCAACACACTGGCGCTGCAATAAAACCCTGCCCATCGCTTTCAAGGTACTTGAACACTGGTGCCTGCGCATGACATCTTATGGTTGAACGATATCGAATGCATGTGTTTCCTTAAGGAGCTACTGCATTTATGCTTGTTCTAATACTGTAATTGTTGTAAACGAATGCAGTCATGTTGATTCAATCATTAAATCACCTTTTTAACATGATACATTTAATTCAGAATGAGATATGAAGATATGAATCCTTTTTGATGTTTGCTCTAAAGACTAAACATACTAAAGTAAACTCACAGTAATTACATATTAGGTCTACTCGAGATTTTTAGAAATCTTACAATCTTTTTTTTTCATGCACATCCTTAATTAAGCTAATGATTTGGAGGGAAACGTCAGTAATTGTTGTTAATCTCTTGTCACGGGTGACTGCAACATCTTTCATCATCATCTTCCGCATTTGGCAAACGACGGCAAAAATGCGAACCACCCAGTCTTGCCAAAAGCAGAGCGTAGTCCTGCGAGGCATGTGTGCACTCTGAAACAAAGAGCTGAAGAATGCGCTGACATTTACAGTTAATATGCAAATAACCTGCTCATTTAGTTTAGATATGGAGATATTGCACATGTGAATGTGACGCAGGACAGTAAAGAGGATTTGAATGTTGTTTGGGTTGCAGTATCTGCCCGATGTTTTTGCTTAATAATAACGTCATTAAATATGTTTATTAACAAGATCTATTGTTAAGTATAATAATAATGAAATTGCAGAAAAAAGTACAAATGCATGTCAATAATGTTCAGTTGTACAGTAGGTATATACAATGTTTTTTTGTTTTTTTTTAACAAATGAATACTTAATGCATTAAATTGATCAAAAGTGACATGTGAAAAAGTGAAAAATTAAATTCAAGAGTTTTTACAAAAACAGTTTGCAACATTGATAATAATAATATGCATTAATTAATTACATTTTAAAGCATATTTAAATAGAAAACATCTATTATTATTATTATTTTATTAATACCATTATAGTTGTCGCTGTAACTTCATTATCCATTCTACTTTTCACTGTGGCATAGTGTGATAATTGTCACGCATTGTATTTTTGGAATGTTTTTAAAATTCAAATGTATCTAACACATCATGCTCATTCATTGGTCGACAGGTGGTTGCCCTCGGCGATATCCCCGACGGAACGCTGGTCACCGTGATGGCCGGCAACGATGAGAACTATTCTGCCGAACTCCGCAACGCCACGGCCGCCATCAAGAACCAAGTGGCACGTTTCAACGACCTGCGTTTCGTCGGCCGCAGCGGACGAGGTTAGAAAGGAGGATGCATATAATTTACTCTGCAATATGTTTGAGAAAAGGAAACACAGTTGATTTAAACTCACTGCTGAGCCGTGACAGAGCTATTTTAATGCCAGTGTCTGCGGTACACAGAAGTCTGTGTGTGCGCATGCTTGGTTAATTGCGTATATGGTCCTATTTGTGTTGATATAGTGCTCGCACATCAACGCAGGCCATTACCAGTCCACTTCCTGTGACAGGCGGCCGGTTCAGTCAAATGCTGCAGGTCTTATCTATTTAAAAACACGAGCCTCTATATACACTAGCTAGTCGTCCATGCCTTTAACTGTTGAACCTCTTCACTGTGGTAGCACAAGTGTAGTAATGCCATTTTTGTGGGCTGTATTTTAGATATTTGACATTGCAGCAGCCTCATGGGGAAACAAGGAACGACTTCCGAAGGTGTTCGTGATATGTGAATCGTGATGACAGAGCAGTTAGTCAACAGAATGACTAGCTTCTGGGAAATGAAGAGGGGTCCCACAGGGCTCTATTCAAGGCCCGATGTGATTTCGTTGATACAGCCCTCCGCACTAACACTGCTGCCTTTAACATACATGCCTGGACCTGCGGTAAATGTATGAATGCATACACAATCCTTTGTCCTGCTCTCTTTTGTCTGCGTCATCATTTGAACGTGGAATAATAGAGGCAACAAAGTCGATGTTTGCAACAGGTGTGCTTTGAGAGCAGAATGCAAACTGAGTTTGTGTACAGAGAAAAGCGTAAATGTTTAGTCGAGGTTGTTAAACAAAACATATTTGTTGGATATTACTGCATGAAAGTCTTGCATTTCAGACATGCACATCCTCGCAGACGGTTGTTTATCCGAGCGACGCTTATGTTTTGTGTGTTTGTGAGCGCCGAGAGCAGCTGCACTCCGCTGCGATGGAAGTGATTAGGTTTAGTGCCGGAAAACAGTGCGGGTCGAGAAAAACAGCAAGAGTGTGTTAAGTAAGGGAGAAATGTAAACTATGCGTATCTACACACTCTTGCTACTCTGTATTATTCAGACGTGTAGATAAGACAGCGAAGATTGTATCTGTGTGGCTTTTTATGTCCATCAGTTTTTTGTTTTCGCAGCCTTGTGGGCTGTTGAGTCACTTCAGGTGCATTTCATACACACATTTAGTTAAGTTTCTTGTTGAACTTGTCCGTGCACACACACACACACACACGTACAGTAACACAGACACAGATAAACAAATTATAAACAAATTACTGCACCTCACACACACACACACACACGCTTTGTATGGGGACCGTCCCACAGAGAAACACTGCACTTCCTCCCTGTTTGGACAGCGAGTCTCTCAGACAGAACGACTCCCGTCCAGACGCTAAACCACTGAACCACAGTGTGTGTGTGTGTGTGTGTTAGTGCAGAAGGTTTTGTAATGAGTGTGTCGGACAGAAACAGATGAGTTGTTTTGCATTTATATTTCTTGAGAATTCATATACAAAATCGTACTGTGGCAGTGTCAGATAGTACTATGGAATTATTACCATATTCATATACATGGTGATTTACATGCCTCAATAAGGTACTTTACAAAATATAATAATAATAATAATAATGGTAATAACTCATGGTATTATCATGGTAAAAATGGCTCATAAAAGTGTGATATCGGATACTATGGTGCATTAACTTATACACTATTTTGTATAAGTTAGTCAACAGAATGACGAGCTTCTGGGAAATGAGGAGGTCCCACAGGGCTCTGTTCAAGGCCCGATGTGATTTCACTAACGCGTTATTTGTTTGAAGAGGTCTTCACTATTTTTAATGACCATTCGGTTTGAGCAGATGTATTTTTGGTGTTTATTTTATTCTTATTTTCTCTAATATGATTTTTTTTATTTCTATCATTATAGTTTTACTGTAGTGCCATGTTAAAAAAAAAAAAATCAGGGTAATAACATGATGCTGATGATTTACCACACTCATTCACTTGCAAAAAAGTACCACGATATGATACTACCATGTTTTTTGGACAGGTATCATGGTATTCTTGGAGTTCCATAGAAATACCATGGTACATTAATTTTAGTACCATTCAGTATATTTCAAAATACTGTGGTACTATCAAAACAGTTTTTAAAGGGTTTACTATGGTATTTACATGATTCTTCAAAGAATGCTGCATCTCAAAAAACATGGTATAATCATGGTACCAGGAATTATTTATACTGTATTTTAACCAGTGATGGTAATAACGGCATTACTAACGGCGTTACTTTATTCAGTAACGAGTAATTAAACAAATGACTTTTTCCCGTTACAACGCCATTACCGTTACTGACAAAAAAGTGCTGCGTTACTATAATTGAGCTCACTGAAGCGGTTTTCATCCGAGGCTCTCTCTCTCTCAGCCATAGGACCTGCAAAGTTGTTTCTCTGGTGTGTGTTGGGGTGGGACACATGCTAAGTGAGTAGAGATGATAGACCTGCAAAGCGTTTTGTTGTAAAGAAATAGTACAAGTTAGTCATACACAAATATAATTTTAAACTGATAAAAATGTACGATGCTCGGTGTGTGTGTGTGTGTGTGTGTGTCAGAGCATGCAAGCAAAGCGCGAGCTCAAACCAGAACACCCTTTGTGACATGTTGGATCAAAAATATGTGAAATAAGTTTTTGTAGTCGACTAGTAGTTGTTCATTTAAGCCATTAGTTGACTAATCACATTTATATTAATTTGATTTCTTAAATACTGGAGAGAATAAACCATAGTGTTTACGTAATATAGGTTATATAGCACTAAAGCTTGCCATAAAGAACCAGCAAAAGTAATACTTATGAATGTGACAAAAACAGCAAGGAGAAATGTTTTCTGAATCAGTGTCGGCATCATCATCTCCGCATGTGGACACGCTTAGAGAGAAAATGCACATCTCATTCGGATTACATAATCAGAGAGCAGCCTATTTCTTTTCATTTTGAATTATTTCATTTAAAAGTAGACATTTCAAGCTTTCTATAGATATATTTCTCAAGTCTGTACGCTGAGTTTTGGTTCATTTAGCCTGTTAAGACAAGCTCAAGTGATCGTGCCGGCGCCTCCGTGTCATGATTATATTTTCTGCTATATTTGCTTCTTATTTATTAAATCCAGACAATTGGTTGATGAAACATTGATTAAAATTAAGATACAATTTTTACAAAACGAAATTCACTTTAAAGAAAGGCTTTCTACAAAACAGAAACTTAATAAAGTGATCAAAATCATGTCTGCATGACTCCTGATATATTGTGCATCTTATGATGCATCATCTTACTCATGCTGTTCACTTTTCATAAATCAAAAACATAACATAGGCCTACTTAAATAATAATTTATTTTTAGACTTATATTGAATATTGGGGGCGTCCAAGTTAATTGAAATATTTAAAGTAATGCAATAGTTACTTTCCCTAGGTAATTAGTTACTTTTATAATGATGTAACTCAGTTACTATTTGTGAGAAGTAACTAGTAACTGTAACTAATTACTTTTTTAAAGTAACGTGCCCAACACTGATTTTAACACATGATTACCATATTCATGTGTCACGGTAGTACTTGAAAGTACCTTGGATTTCCATAGCGATACCATGGTACGTACATTTTAGTACCATTTAGTATATTTCAACATACCATGGTATTGCCATCTGATACTATCATTGTAGTTTTTAAAGGGTTTACTATGGTATTTACATGGTTCTTCAAAGAATACCATGCTGCTTCTCCAAATGCATGGTATAATCATGGTACTGGGTCCAAAAAACACTTTAATACTGTATTTTAACACACAGTTACCATATTAATGCTTCAAAGTACCTTGGATTTCCATAGAAATGCCATGGTACATCAATTTTAGTACGTTTTTAAGGGTTTACTGTGGTATTATTTACATGGTACTTCAATTCCATGTCCAAAAACATGGTATTTTCCAAAAAAACACAGTAGTAATACTGCAATTTGACACATAACGTGGTACTCCAATGCATTTTGAAGAATACCATGGTACTTTTTTGTAAACTGAATGTCAATGCAGATTATTAGCGCAGTATTACAGCGTTTCCCCTGGATGTGCTGTGATGTTTGTGTGTTGTTTGTGTCTGTGTGAGATCATCGCAGACAGAAGTGGATCGGTGTTGTCACAGCGACTGCGCTCAGAATAGCACCTGGCATCGGACTCGAGCGCTGATCCTTGGCGCGGCCCGTGTTTGCGTGTGCGTCTGCACATCTGTGCATATGTGTGTGGTCAAACCCGTAGTTTGTCATATTTTGGGGAACAGCTTGGAGTTTTTCCCAGCTCTATTTTTCTAGCGCGTGTGTGTGTAACCGTACCTTGCTTTGGCCGGCGATCTTAGGCCCGTTTAGTGCTGTGTAACTCAAACCTGCTGCTGGCATTCAAACGGACGCCTCCCTGGGGTCCATCTCATCGTCATAGCGATGAGTGACAGGTGAAAGCATCAGGAATTGTGGGTACAGCTCCCATAATCCTCCCAGTGCTCGTAGTCAAACCAGGTTTATGTAGTTTGGCACATATGCACGTCTCGTCCAATAATGTCAGTCAAAACATGAGAAACAGCTCATTATGAAACCGCGAGCAAAAATCTTGCATCTTATTATAATTTGAGTGAGTTTGTTGAATCAAGCAGCCCATTGTGTGAATTAGTGAGAGCTAAATG
Organism: Megalobrama amblycephala; assembly: GCF_018812025.1. Taxonomy (NCBI): domain Eukaryota; kingdom Metazoa; phylum Chordata; class Actinopteri; order Cypriniformes; family Xenocyprididae; genus Megalobrama; species Megalobrama amblycephala. The sequence goes on from NC_063050.1 coordinate 55,464,571, forward strand.
GCAGTTTTCCAAAAAGACTTTTTAAAACACTCAAAATTGCATTGATAATAATCAGAAATGTTTCTTGAGCAGCAAATCATCATATTAGAATGATTTCTGAAAGATCATGTGACATTGAAGACTGGAGTAATGATGCTGAAAATTCTGATTTGATCACAGGATATAAATTACACTTTACTAAATATTCACATAGAAAACAGCTGTTTTACATTGTAATAATATTTCAGAACTTTACTGTATTTTTGATAAAATAAATGCAGCCTTAAAAGATGGTTAGATGATTTTCTATGGAAAGAGATTATAAATATATATATATATATATATATTATATTATATTTATTTATTTATTTATTTTATTTTTTACATAAAAAAAATAAGAGTTTTTGCATTTCAGCATTATTTTCATGACAATTAAGCATGTTTTTACCCATAACTTTGGATTTTTTATTGTAATTTTTATTATGATCAGTGGTGATTCTCATTACTGAAATATAATGATATCAATTAAAAGCAGCACAATTAGCATGTTTGGTTTTTCATGTATTTATTTTGCTTTACAGTATAAGACTTTTTGCATTAAAGTGATGATAATTAGGTGGTGAAATGCGCTTAATTTAAAATAATGAATCCTAAACATCCTAAAAAGACTGTATTTTCTTTATGCAAAATAATATTTCTTTCCTTTTACTTTTGAAATGCAATCTTGACTGATTTTGTGAGTGTGTGTGTGTGTGTGTGTGTGTGTGAAAGTGTTTATGAGGGGTGAAATCTGCCCGTTTTTATGTCGTGGCTCCTCTCAATATCTCACTGAATTATTTCAGACTCTCTCTCTCCTCGAGATCCTCCATGTGTCCTCTGTTTATTTGGGGACGCGGTCACATGACGTGGTGTTTGGCCCATGTCTCGGCTGTACTGCCTGAACTCTGTCTCTGTTTAAGGACACAACAGAAGTGACTTTAAATTCCCTTCTGTGTCTGATTGTGGGTTTTTTATTGTGGCATGTGCACTCATGACGACAGCCGTCCATCAGATAGATCAGCCGTAATGTCTTCATCCAAGCTCAGTCTCGTCTCGCCTGTGTTTTACAGTCTCGCACTCCTTAAATGAACACATTTGACATGCAGCAACTGATAAATGCTGAATTTCTGTTTGTTTGTGTTTGTCAGGGAAGAGCTTCACTCTCACCATCACCGTCTTCACGAACCCTCCTCAGGTGGCCACTTATCAGAGAGCCATCAAGATCACTGTGGACGGACCCCGAGAACCACGCCGTGAGTGACCGCGCACTTCACAACATGTTATCGATCACTATCATGGCATGAATGTGTGTAGTATTTGCACACTTGCATCACACTTAGTAGACCTTCAGACATTTTTAAGTGTTAAAATACTTTTTAGGGCCATACTTGCATTCAGAGGTGTAATATATGTTCTACCAACGAGTGTTTTTATTATTATCTTATCAGTGTCATTTCATCAGTGTAAATCAGCTAAAGCTGTGGACGAGTTTGATGTGGTTTGGCTGTTGTCGTGATGGTGTGTTGGTTGCAGGATGGTGTTTTATTTTGTCTTTGTTGTGATTTCAGTCAGTTAAACAAGTAACTGGTGAGATTTAAGACTGGTTAGTATGTTGGTAAATACTATAATACTGAATGTTTACCATATGTATATATCATGGTATTTAGATTGTATTCCAAGGAACCTCAAAGAAACCCCATGGCACTTTTGTTTTTTTTATTCAAAATAATATTTTAAATGAAAAAAAAAAACAAAAAAAAAACATAGTACATAATAATCTATTTTTTATTTTAACTTTATTTTATTTTATTATTATTAGTTATTATTATTACTACTACTACTAATAATAATAATAATATTATTATTATTATTATTATTATTATTATTGTTGTATTAATTAATTATTATAATTTCTAAAGTATTATTAATAATATTAATAATGAAAAAAATAATTCTTTAGCAATTATAATTATTTTTACTAATATTTATTATGAATTTAGATGTTTTTTTCCGTTTTTCATTTATTATTATTAAATTAATAATAATTAATGTATTAAAAATCATTATAATTACTAAAGTATTATTAGTATTAATAATAATACTAATTTGAATTATAATAATACAATAATATTTACTATGTATTAAGTTTATTATTATTATTGTTGTTGTCATAAATTCATAAATTACTAAAGTATTATTAGTAGTATTAATAAAATTAATAATAATGAAAAAATAATTCTTTAGTAATTATAATTATTTTTACTAATAATATTTATTATGTGTTAAGATGTTATTATTATGGTTTTCATTATTATTATTATTATAATTAATAATTAAATTTGTATTTCATTTTTTTTTTTCAAAATAATTATTATAATTACTAATAGTATTAAAAATAATGAAAAACATAATAATAACATATTAATACATAATAAATATTATTATTAAATATAATTATAATTACTAAAGTATTATTATTATGTTTTTCCAATATTGTTATTAATAATACTAATACTAATAGTACTTTAATAATTATAATGATTAATTAATACAATAATATTTACTTTGTTTTAAGTTTATTATTGTTGTTATTATTAATGTAGTGACTATATTAATTTAATAATAATATATTATTATTAAAATGTTACATTATTAAAATGCCAGGACTTTGATATTGCATTAAAAAGCATATCTCCTGCCAGATTACTTTATTTGTATTATTTGTACTGGTATGTGTCTGAATCATTTAGTTTTTAATGTAGTTTCTGTTGGTCACACTAGTGTAAAGTGTGTGTGTTTTAATAGCGTGTCTTTATATGAACGCGTATCACGCTGTGCGCTCGTGTTGGTGTCCGTGGCGGGTCTATTCCCCGTTGGTCCGTTATTCCGGTCGGGAATCCATCGGACGGCGCCACCCCGCATATTCTGGGTCTGTCTGGCGGGATGCGCTGGCCTCATCTTCAAAGCGCTCAGACGCGCTCTCTGATTTCAGCAGGACTTCCTCCCCTCGCGTGCGCCGACGAGTGTGCGGATGAGTGCGGCTGATGGTTTCACACAGCTGCGAGCCGCGTCTTTTCTGTTCCTTTCCGTTTGCCTTTTTCTCTCATCGCCTGTGATCATTAATCCCGGTCTCTATGTGTGAGGTCAAAGCCAGACACACACACACATCAGACACCACAGCGCCCCCTACTGGAGCAGTGACATTCTTGTCTCATCTCCTCTCACGTCATTCACCATCATTAGTAGGACGTGAGATGTACAGAAGTGTGTGTGTGGTCAGCAGTGCTGGGTAGTAATTGATTACATGTAATCTGGATTACATAATCAGACTCCAAAAATTGTTTACAATTTTAAAGTTGGATTACAGTTACTTTTTTATGGATTACATGTAATCTGGATTACATAATCAGACTCCAAAAATTTAGTTTACAATTTAAAAGTTGGATTACAGTTACATTTTATGGATTACATGTAATCTGGATTACATAATCAGACTCCAAAAATTTAGTTTACAATTTAAAAGTTGGATTACAGTTACATTTTATGGATTACATGTAATCTGGATTACATAATCAGACTCCAAAAATTGTTTACAATTTAAAAGTCAGATTACAGTTACTTTTTATGGATTACATGTAATCTGGATTACATAATCAGACTCCAAAAATTAAGTTTAAAATTTAAAAGTCATCTTACAGTTACTTTTTATGGATTACATGTAATCTGGATTACATAATCAGACTCCAAAAATTAAGTGTACAATGTAAAAGTCGGATTACAGTTACTTTTTATGGATTACATGTAATCTGGATTACATAATCAGACTCCAAAATTAAGTTTACAATTTAAAAGTCGGATTACAGTTACTTTTTATGGATTACATGTAATCTGGATTACATAATCAGACTCCAAAAATTGTTTACAATTTAAAAGTCAGATTACAGTTACTTTTTATGGATTACATGTAATCTGGATTACATAATCAGACTCCAAAAATTAAGTTTAAAATTTAAAAGTCATCTTACAGTTACTTTTTATGGATTACATGTAATCTGGATTACATAATCAGACTCCAAAAATTAAGTGTACAATGTAAAAGTCGGATTACAGTTACTTTTTATGGATTACATGTAATCTGGATTACATAATCAGACTCCAAAATTAAGTTTACAATTTAAAAGTCAGATTACAGTTACTTTTTATGGATTACATGTAATATGGATTACATAATCAGACTCCAAAATTAAGTTTACAATTTAAAAGTCAGATTACAGTTACTTTTTATGGATTACATGTAATCTGGATTACATAATCAGACTCCAAAATGGATTACATGAGTGCCTGGGTAGTAACTGATTATATGTAATCTGGATTATGTAATCAGATTCCAAAAATTACTTTTTAGTTACTTTTTTTATGGATTACATGATTACATATCATTCACACAATTTTTTTTTTTTCTTTCAAAAAATCCTAGCACTTATAAACATTGGCAAAGCCTTCCAATTTTGTGGAAATCTACACATCAGCCACTAGTCAGGTGTCTATAATTATTTTAAGTTAATATTACTTTAATATTTCAATAATTTAATAACACATTTGCATGTTCACGGTTCTCCGATATCAAATAATTGTCACAATGACATACAGATACACACAAAAACATATCAACTCTCATTTTTATGTTTTTTCGTTTTACATTTTTATGATCTCATTAATTAGCTTTTCATCAACTCACAAACCCTCCTGCAGTTATTTCACAAACCAAATTAATGTTTAATGCACTTCTATATGATTTTACTTTTTTTTAACTTTTTTTTTTGTCAAATAAGTTGGGTCAGAAGTAATCAAAAAGTAATCACAATACATTACCTAATATTTGTAATCCAATAGATTACATTACTAACTACAATTTTCATCATGCAATTTATGGAAGCTTGTTTCCGCCACAGAATAAAACAATCGAAAAGATAATTGCGAACTTTTTATCTCGCATATAAAGTCATAATTGCAAAATATAAACTCGCAATTCTGAGAGAAAAAGTCGAAATAAAGTCACACTTAACTTTTTATTTTTATTCAGTGTCGGAAACAAGCTTCCATAGCAACTGACTGCAATTTGTAAGTAATCTACCCAGCACTGGTGCTCAGATCATGGTGTATGTCTAATAGTTTGTGTTTGTGTGTTTAAGTGGCTTTGATTCTGTTAATGGACAGTCAGTAACTAAATCGTTCTCTCTCATCTCCGTTCTGTGTGTGTGTGTGTGTCCAGGCCACCGACAGAAGCCGGATGAAGCGGTAAAGCCAGGCGCGTTAGCTTTCTCTGAGCAGTTGAGGCGAAGTGCCATGCGGTGCAGTCCACACCACGGCCCCGCCCCCAACCCCCGCCCCGCCCTCAACACGCCCCCTTCAGCAGCCCCGCCCACAGCCAGATTCCCGGTGAGTTAGACCGCAGAACCTCTCTGTACCTGACGCGCATCTCTCTCGAGGGTAGACCTGTGTGTTAATTCTATTCAATTTTATTCTGTCCTATTCTATTCCATATTCTACATTCTATATTCTACTCCCCTGTTCTAGTCACAGTCTTTGATTTTTCTATTTGATTGTTTTCTGCTCTTCAGTTTTTATTCCTCTAATGCAGGGATTCCCAAACTTTTTTATTTTATTTCCTGGTTACTTTTTTAGGTTCCTGGTTAAATAAAGCAAAAATCAAATAAAACAACAACAACAACTTTTTTGTCAACCAAAGACATTTGATCTAAAATATTTAAAGTCCCCCTGAGATTTTAAGTTCATATATTCCAGTAATGAAACAACATATTTGTATATTCACAGTTCTCTGATGCTGATATATATATATATATATATATATATATATATATATATATATATATATATATATATATATTCATTTTTTATTATGTTAAAATATAATAAAAAAATATTTTACATTTTACATTTTATATATATATATATATATATATATATATATATGGAGTTTTGAGTTTTATATTAAATGCTGTTTTTTTTAATGATTATTTTAATTTCACATTTATCATTTCATTAATTATTAGCTTTCTATCAACTCATGAACTCTCTGTTGTCTCAGAAACCTCAGTTTGGGAAACCCTATTCTATTCTATTCTATTCTATTCTATTCTATTCTATTCTATTCTATTCTATTCTATTCTATTCATAGGACTTCATCCGTCCTAAATATTAAAATCACATTAATTGCTTTGCTAGAATAGGAACATTTTATAAAAATGAATCAGAATTTGCTGCAAACACTCTTGTGCTGTGCTTTTGCATTAGTGTGTACTAGTTCAGGGATAGTGGAAGAAAGCGTGTGTGTGTGTGTGTGTGTGTGTGAGTGTGCGGCACGTTGTTATTGGTTCTGCTTGTTCCTGGCAGGTGACGGGGGGAAGTGGGGACACATCACACATCATCGGACGTTCAGACATAACAAATACAGCGAACAAGGCCTCCTTTGATTGGAGCTTAGACAAGCATGCCAGAGCGTGCCGCCACACACACACACACATACACACACATGTAGTGGAAGGCAACGTTTAAGCCCCAATAACAATCAGCAAAAGCCTTGTGAGGGCCACAAATGTTTCTTTGCTCTTTCATCGTTTCTTTTGTTTCATACTACAGAGAAGCCAGATGTAAATATCTGGCCCTTTTACTGTACAGAGGAATGTTCAAATTACACGTTTGCTTCAATTAAAGCAGCGCACTGACATTTCTCACAGTCTGAATACTGGAACATTACCGCGCTTTATGCCATTCAAGTGTGGTGCCTTCTGTGAAGCATATTCATTTATTAAATATTTTGGGTAATTTAATTACGCTTTCAGTGAGGAATAAGCGGCATTCACACAGGATGTGTTTTTGCATTGAAAGCGGCTATGGAGTGCAGCAGATTTAAATTTCCACAGAAAATTGGGAAAGATTTGTGAATGTTTATGAAAGAAGTCTCTTCAGCTCACCAAGGCTGCATTTGATTGGGTTGTTTTAACCCAGCGGTTGGGTTTAATGTTTGCCCGATTGCTGGGTAGTTTAATTTAACTATTGATTAACAATTAGTACTCGCTTAAAATTAACCACAATATATTTAATAAACATTTATTAATAAGTTTAATGAATAATTAAATAATAAACCTGTATTAAATTGCTTATTAATAAATGTTCACCTTTTGATTATTATTGTTGACTCTAGTAATCATGTGTCTGATTTTTAATTTCCAACCAATGTTGGGCAAACATTTAACCCAGCCGCTGGGTTTGTCCATTTTTAACCCAACTTGGGTTGTTTAGAGTGTAACATTCTAAATGTTTTTGCAATTTTGATCAATTTAACACATCCATGCTGAGAAAAAAGTATTAATTTTAAGTCATCTTCTGAGAAATCAACTGACGACAGCTCTAAGTTTGGCACTTCTGCTTTTCATGCGTTGTTGTTTAAAACATTTCCCAATCTGAAAGCACAGACCTCCCGCTCCGAAATACTGAGATCCTCTTAGTTTCTCTTCCCCTTCATGGGTGCAGATGGGAGAAAGGTGTATGTGTGCGTGTGTGAGAGAGAATGACAGAAAAACGAGCACCTTGCGTATGTGTAACGAGGAGGAAGCAGAACGCAGAAAAGGGGAAGTGAGACGTGTTTGACAGGAAGCAGGCTTGTGTGAAAATCCCTCATTCAAAGCGCAACCAAATCTAGTGCTGTTTGATTTTATTCATGGAAATAAGTCGATTAAAACAAGCAGACAAAACCAAAATTATTTTCTTAAACACCAAAGTCTACATTTATATGGAAGCTTGTTTCCACCATGACATAAAAAATAAAAAGGTAATTGTGACTTTTTATCTCACAAGTCAGACTTTTTTCCTCAGAATTGCGTGATATAAAGTAAAAAAAATATATATATATAAATAAATTACTCGCAATTCTGACTTTATAACTCACAGTTCTGACTTTATAACTCGCAGTTCTGACTTTATAACTCACAATTCTGACTTTATAACTTGCAATTCTGACTTTATAACTCGTAATTCTGACTTTATAACTCGCAATTCTGACTTTGTAACTCGCAGTTCTGATTTTATAACTCGCAATTCCGACTTTATAACTTGCAATTCTGACTTTATAACTCGTAATTCTGACTTTATAACTCGCAATTCTGACTTTGTAACTCGCAGTTCTGATTTTATAACTCGCAATTCCGACTTTATAACTTGCAATTCTGACTTTATAACTCGTAATTCTGACTTTATAACTCGCATTTCTGACTTTGACTCGAAATTCTGACTTTATAACTCGTAATTCTGACTTTATAACTTGTAATTCTGACTTTATAACTCGTAATTCTGACTTTATAACTCGCAATTCTGATTTTATGACTCGCATTTCTGACTTTGACTCGAAATTCTGACTTTATAACTCGCAATTCTGACTTTATAACTTGCAATTCTGACTTTATAACTTGCAATTCTGACTTTATAACTCGTAATTCTGAATTTATAACTCGTAATTCTGACTTTATATCTCACAATTCTGACTTTATAACTCGCAATTCTGACTTTATAACTCGCAATTCTGATTTTATAACTCGCAATTCTGACTTTATAACTTGCAATTCTGACTTTATAACTCGTAATTCTGACTTTATAACTCGTAATTCTGACTTTATATCTCGCAATTCTGACTTTATAACTCGCAATTCTGACTTTATAACTCGCAGTTCCGACTTTATAACTCGCAATTCTGACTTTGTAACTTGCAGTTCCGACTTTATAACTCGTAATTCTGACTTTATAACTCGCAATTCTGATTTTATGACTCGCATTTCTGACTTTGACTCGAAATTCTGACTTTATAACTCGCAATTCTGACTTTATAACTTGCAATTCTGACTTTATAACTCGTAATTCTGACTTTATAACTTGCAATTCTGACTTTATAACTCGTAATTCTGAATTTATAACTCGTAATTCTGACTTTATATCTCACAATTCTGACTATATAACTCGCAATTCTGATTTTATAACTCGCAATTCTGACTTTATAACTTGCAATTCTGACTTTATAACTCGTAATTCTGACTTTATAACTCGTAATTCCGACTTTATAACTCGCAATTCCGACTTTATAACTCGCAGTTCCGACTTTATAACTCGCAATTCTGACTTTGTAACTCGCAGTTCCGACTTTATAACTCGTAATTCTGACTTTATAACTCACAATTCTGATTTTATAACTCGCAGTTCCGACTTTATAACTCGTAATTCTGACTTTATAACTCGTAATTCTGACTTTATAACTCGCAATTCTGATTTTATGACTCGCATTTCTGACTTTGACTCGAAATTCTGACTTTTTAACTCGCAATTCTGACTTTATAACTTGCAATTCTGACTTTATAACTCGTAATTCTGAATTTATAACTCGTAATTCTGACTTTATAACTCGTAATTCTGACTTTATAACTCGCAATTCTGACTTTATAACTTGCAATTCTGACTTTATAACTCGTAATTCTGAATTTATAACTCGTAATTCTGACTTTATAACTCGTAATTCTGACTTTTAACTCGCAATTCTGACTTTATAACTTGCAATTCTGACTTTATAACTCGTAATTCTGAATTTATAACTCGTAATTCTGACTTTATAACTCGTAATTCTGACTTTATAACTCGCAATTCTGACTTTATATCTCGCAATTCTGACTTTATAACTCGCAATTCTGACTTTATAACTAGCAATTCTGACTTTATAACTTGCAATTCTGACTTTATAACTCGTAATTCTGACTTTATAACTCGCAATTCTGACTTTATAACTCGCAGTTCCGACTTTATAACTCGCAATTCTGACTTTGTAACTCGCAGTTCCGACTTTATAACTCGCAATTCTGATTTTATAACTCGCAGTTCCGACTTTATAACTCGTAATTCTGACTTTATAACTCGTAATTCTGACTTTATAACTCGCAATTCTGATTTTATGACTCGCATTTCTGACTTTGACTCGAAATTCTGACTTTTTAACTCGCAATTCTGACTTTATAACTTGCAATTCTGACTTTATAACTCGTAATTCTGAATTTATAACTTGTAATTCTGACTTTATATCTCACAATTCTGACTTTATAACTCGCAATTCTGACTTTATAACTAGCAATTCTGACTTTATAACTCGTAATTCTGACTTTATAACTCGTAATTCTGACTTTATATCTCACAATTCTGACTTTATAACTCGCAGTTCCGACTTTATAACTCGTAATTCTGACTTTATATCACTCAATTCTGACTTTATAACTCGCAATTCTGACTTTGACTCGAAATTCCGACTTTATGACTCGCAATTCTGACTTTATAACTTGCAATTCTGACTTTATAACTCGTAATTCTGACTTTATAACTCACAATTGCAAGATAAAAAGTCAGAATTGTGAGATAAAAAGTCGCAATTACCTTTTTAATTTTTGTATTTATTGGCAGAAACAAGCGTTCATACATTTAAAAGTTATTTCCATATGAACTCTCACAGTTGTTATCAGACGTCCAGCTTACTGGATGACAGCTGACTCATTTGAAACCGTTTTAATTTCAGCAAAGGAATTTTCAGAGAAACTGAGCTATGGAAGAGCAAACCCTGAGCAATAAAATGTTCCCGTTGCATTGAGCTGCATGATGGAGTGATGAAAGGACTGAACCGGGCCGGACTGTAGCGCGGGACAGAATGTTTCCTGCCGCGTGCTTCCCTCTGATCCGCCGGCCAGAAATAGCAGCGGGATTACGGCCAGCGGAAACCGTTATTAAGTCATTCAAGAGCTCTCTTTCTCTCTCGTTCTTTGCTACTTCTCTTTTCATACCCGTGAAAATAAGAAGCAGGTGGTTGCACGGGCCTGACGCGTCCATGTTTGTTTGTGTGTTCGGATGAGCTCTGGCGCGTGCAGATTTGAGGAAGCTTGTGTATTTTTAATTTGCATTTGTTTGCGGGTCGGACTGACTTGTGCTCAGATTAGGGAAGTTTGGCCAGAAATCTATTTGTAACGTAACGTGTGCTCCTGAGGTCTCAAACATCACTAAAACACTGTAACGTTAAATAACTCACAGCCAAACGTATCGAATGTCCTTTGATTTCTCCCAGTAGTTTTCTCAAAGTAGATGAATTGGAACAAATGGAACTTGCTGGAAGGGATTTTGGAAGCTGGAATCAGTCTGATAACTGAGACTTTGTTAAAGACGTTTACAACTTTGATCACTGCGGTGAATTGAACCTCAGAGAATTTTCTTCTCAAGAAAACAATTTCAGAATCACTGTTGAAAGACGTGTTTCCATACTACAGGAACACTTTCCCACATCAACTGCTGGGAAATTAATGTTCTGTCATTATTTACTTACCCAACCTGTATGAGGTTTATTTTTCCATGGATGACAGAAGGAGTTTAGCAGAATATCTCAGCTGCTCCGATCGCATTTAAATAATCAATTTAATAATCATGATGCATCAGAGAAAAGAATGAAGTTTGAGAGCTTATGTATGTTCATCACACACACCTATTATATGACTGGAATATACCATATATAGATTCATATGGACTGTTTTTATTTTATTTATTTTTTTAGTCCTATTTTGGAGTGAACAATATGAGTGAGAATTTTCTCTGTTTTTCATTATTTTAGTATTATTTATGTACTATTAAAGTATGTTTATATTTTCAGTTTTTATTTTAATTTTAGTTTGTTTTAGTAATTCTAAAAAAGAAAATATTTTTTTTTTATTATTTTTAATGTCTGTTTAGCTTTATTTTTATTTCAGTTGTAATTTTAGTAATTGTAATACTTTAATACTTGAATGTATTTGTGTGTCTGTGTGTGTTTGTGTGTGAGAGAGACTGTGTGTCTGTGTGCGTGTGTGAGTATGTTTGTGTGTGTGTGTGTGTGTCTGTGTGCGTGCATGTGTGTGAGAGTGTGTGTGTCTGTGTGTGCGTGCATGTCTATAAGTGTGTGTTGTGTGTGTGAGTGTGTCTGTGAGTATGTTTGTGTGTGTGTCTGTGTGCGTGCATGTCTGTGTGTGTGTGTGTGTGTGTGTGTGTGTGTGTGTGTGTGTGTGTGTGTATGCATGTGTCTGTGTGCGTGCATGTGTCTGTGAGTGTGTGTGTGTGTGTGTGTGTGTGTGAGTATGTTTGTGTGTGTGTCTGTGTGTGTGCATGTCTAAGTGTGTGTGTGAGAGTGTGTGTGCATGTGAGTATGTTTGTGTGTGTGTCTGTGTGCGTGCATGTCTGTGTGTGTGTGTGTGTGTGTGTGTGTGTGTGTGTGTGTGTGTGTTTGTGAGAGAGTGTTTATTTTGTGTGTGTCTGTGTGAGTGTTTGTGAGTGTGTCTGTGTGTGTGTTTGTGAGTGTGTGTCTGTGTATGTGTGTGTGTGAGTATGTCTGTGTATGCATGTGTCTGTGTGCGTGCATGTGTCTGTGAGTGTGTGAGTGTGTGTGTGTGTGTGTGTGTGTGTGTGTGTGTGAGTATGTTTGTTTGTTTGTGTGTCTGTGTGTGTGCATGTCTAAGTGTGTGTGTGTGCATGTGTGTGTGTTTGTGTGTGCGTGCATGTCTGTGTGTGTGTGTCTGTGTGCGTGCATGTCTGTGTGTGTGTGAGTGTGTCTGTGTATGTGTGTGTCTGTGTGCGTGCATGTGTCTGTGAGTGTGTGTGTGTGTGTGTCTGTGTGCGCGCATGTCTATAAGTGTGTGTGTGAGAGTGTGTGTGCACGTGTGTGTGTGTGTGTGTGTGCATGTGTGTGTGTCCTGTAAACCCTACCTTATGAGAACAAAATGCCCCACAAAGATGGCAATATCATGACATTTTTTGGTTTTCATAATGAAAACAGTTTATAAATCATAATAAATGATGTTTTTTGATGTAAAAATGCAAAAAGTGTTCTGTGATGGGAAGGTTTAGAGGGTAGAGGATAGAAAATACAGTTTATACAGTATTAAAATCATTATGTCTATGGAAAGTCCCCATAAAACATGAAAACCCAACATGTGTGTGTGTGTGTGTGTGTTTTTGTGATTTGAGGACACAAATTTGTATAATGACTGGTATTACGACGTAAACATGAAATATGAGGACATTTCATGAGTCCTTATATTTAAAATAGCTTTAAAAACATACTAAACATTGTTTTATTAAAAAAGTAAAAATGCAGACAGTTTCCTGTGATGGGTGGGTTTAGGTGTAGGGGGTGAAAATGTACAGTTTGTACAGTATAAAAACCATTACGCCTATGGAGAGTCCTCACTAAGATAGCAAAACAAACCTGTGTGTGTGTGTGTGAGTGTGTGTGTGAGCCCAGTAAAAAATGAGTCCCGCTCGCACCGGATGCCCGAATCCGCCTCCAGCCACCCACCCAGCCATGTGTGACTCCTGCTCCAGATCACAAGCCCTGAGCCTGGGGAGGGAGGCAGGAAAAGAGGGGGCTTCTGGGGGGCCTGGCAGCGGGCCGCGCTCTGGCTGCACTTGAAACGGGCCGCGCACTCTTTGGCCGCTGTGCATAATTTGCTTCCTCTCTGATGGCTCTCCCTCCCCTCCTGTCTGGAAGTCTGCAGGCTATCAGCGAGCGTTTATTAGACCACGGGGAGAGAGAGAGAGAGAGACAGACTCATACTGAGAGAATGTCTTCTCCGCCTCCTGCTCCTCTCACTCCATTATTCAGTGTCGTCGTGTTTGTCTTGAATACAGGAGGCTGATTTTTACTGGTACATAAACTACTGTTGTACAGGGTTTTTTTTTTTTCTTTTAAAGAAATTAATATTTTTATTCAGCACAGACACATTAAATTGATCAAAGGTGACAGTAAAGACATTTATTATGTTATAAAAGATTTCCATTTTAAATTTTTTCATCAAAGAATCCTGCAAATATCACAGTTTGGTTGTGTGTGTTTATGTCTGTGTTCTTCTTAGTAGCTATTAATAATATTTCTGTATTTTTGTGAGTGTGTTTCTTGGATTTGGTAGTGAAATGGAGCAGTCATAACATCATTTATTGAATATGAATGTTTGGTTTCAGATTCAAGGCAGATGCAGACGTCTCCGTCCTGGTCGTATGAGCAGTCGTACCCTTACCTGGGCCCCATCTCCACCCCGACGGTCCACCCGACGACACCCATCTCACCCAGCCGCAACGCTATACACTGTGAGTTTTACCATGCCGCATGTCTAAAAAACATGATAATACCATGGTACTTCTTAAAAGGGGTTTATTAAATACTAAATAAAATTTCACCAGTGTTATTTTAGTATTATTTGTATATTTTTAATTAGCTTTTTATTATATTTTCATCATATATTTAGTTTATTTTTATTCGTTTTTTTTAAATATCACCAATTTAAGTTCCATTTATGTCATTTGAATCTGTGTTTTGAGTGAATCAATCAGGTGAACCAATGATTCAATGATTCATTTATAATGAATCAGCCGTTTGAACAAAGCGAATCTACTCATTTAGACATTTACCGCCACCTACTGGCAGTTTTAGTTTCTTATTTAGAGTATAATTTCATTGCAAAAATAGATTTAATATTTTGGGAATAGTTTACCCAAAAATGAAAATTCTGTTTATTTACATTTTCTCACCCTCGTGTTGTTGCAAACCTGTATGACTTTCTGTATTTTTCGGAAAATAAAAGGTATTTTTGAAGAATGTTGGTAACCAAACTGTTTTGCTCTGTAAATATATATAAATACTAATTCAGATGCTGCTTCTGAAAAAAAAAAAAAAAAAACTGAAGCCTAAAAGTTTGTGTAATAAATGCTTTGTTGAATCAAATAAAATATTTCTTTCTAAAGCTACTTTTTGTAATGTTTATTTAATGCTTTTCTCATTTAACACAATAATGACTTCATCTTTTGGGGGTAATTTGATGTGTGATTAATTTGCGAATAATCTAATTATTTAAATAGATTAAAAAATGTAATCGCTTGGCAGCCGAAATTATTTATATATATATAGCTTTATTTCGATTAACAAAAAAGTCTTTAATAGCTTTATTTTTAGTTATTGATAGTACACTGAAAAAAAATTATTTTCATGATTTGTTATCATAACGTTTTTTCTTCTGTCAATCAACTTCAGTAATTAATGTGGTTCAGATAACATAATATTTTGAGTTTCTGTTGATTAAACCAGTCGTCTTCATTGTATTAACTCAAATTTTTTTATCTCAATGAACTCAAAATTTTAAGGCAACCAGGTAACTTAATTTTTTAAGTTAAACCAACAATTCTTTTTTACAGTGTAGTTTTGTTTTGAACAACAAATTTAGTGGCTCAAACTCTTGAATAATGAAATTATCACACATGAGATCTCAGTCGTTTCTCCAAGACAGCAATTAGAATAAATAAGAATATATATTAGAACTTTTGGAGATGTTTCTCCTAAGATCCCAGCATCAATCTAAGCACATCTTTTGTTTTCCTGCAGGTCCAGATCTGACGGCGTTCACTGACCCTCGCGTCGGCCTGGAGCGTTCCTTCCCCTCGCTCCCCTCCCTACCGGACGGCCGTTTCTCGGATCCGCGCGTGCCGTACCCCACCGGGGCCTTTACGTACACGCCCACCCCCGTCACCAACGCCATCGGCATCGGCATGTCGGCCATGACGAGCCCTGCTGGCCGCTACCACACATACTTACCGCCGGCGTACCCCGCAGGCTCCTCGCAGGCTCAGGCCGGACCCTTCCAGGCCGGCTCGTCCCCGTATCACCTCTACTACAGCAGCGCCGCCGGATCCTACCAGTTCTCCATGATGCCGGGCGGAGGAGGAGGCGAGCGCTCGCCGCCGCGCATCTTACCGCCCTGCACCAACGCCTCCACAGGCTCCGCCCTCCTGCACCCCTCTCTGCCCAATCAGAGCGACGTCGTGGTGGAGGCCGAAGGAAGCCACAGCAGTTCGCCGACCAACATGTCGGTTGAAGCCGTCTGGAGGCCGTATTGACGTTTGAACAGGTCGACGGACAGTCGGCTTGACCAATAGGACGCAGGCAGCTGAATGAGGTGGTTTCTGATTGAAGCAATTGACTCAAAGGACGGACTTTTTCACAGCACAGCATGAGACTCGCTTGCTTTTTTTAAAGTGGATAGTTTGTAATATTATTATTATTATTATTATTATTAAAATTATTGTTGTTGTTGTTATTATTATTACTGTTGTTCGTCTCATCATCACTGTACTTTTATCAGTGCCTCTGTGTTTTATGTCAAACAAAACCTCACCATGTTACGTCTAAGGCCAGAAACGCACTCTACGCAAGTGTTTAAATGCACATCGCTAACGGATAACAAAAAGCCATCTCGATCGCAAAACTACTTTGCATAAATATAATTGTATATGCCATAAATTAAAACAATCAAAAATATTTTTATTGTACTGTAATGACTACTTATTGTTTTATTTTTGCTTTTTTAAATAATTAAATATTTAAATAATTAAATATTTTTATAAACATTGGTTCAGGTAACAGACACTTAATAAAAATAGTATCAGTTTATCTCTACTCAGTATTCAATTCGAGTAGCTGATATAAACGTGCAAAATAAATTTGCACAAACATAATAATATATGGCTTTTTTGGGGGGGGGGTTCCCCTTTATTATAATAGGACAGTATAGAGTGGACAGGAAGCAAGAGAGGGAAACGGGATCGGGAAAGGCCCGAAGCACAAGCTTTACATGTCGGCGCGCTCAGCACAGACGTAAATTAAAATATATAATAAAAGTGGTTTATTAGTGGTAACTTATTGTTTTATTTCTGCTGTTTGACAATAATACTTAAATATCGAAATAATTCAAATATTGGTTCAGACACTAGATATCAAATAAAACTATATCAGTTGATCTCTATTTAATATTCCATTCAGGTCACTGATATAAACATGCAAAATAACTTTGCATAAACATAATACTATATGATTTATTTTTTTTTTGGCCGATTTATGCCTTTGTTATGATATGATAGTATCATGGACAGGAAGCGAGATGGGATCAGGAAAGGTCCGCGAGCCGGGAGCCTGAAGTGCAACGGCATTACATGTCGGCGTGCTGCCCACAAGGCTATCGGCACCAACGTAAATTAAATATTTAATAAAAATAATGCATTTTGCATCCTAGTGGTTACTTATTGTTTTGACAATAATACTTAAATATCAAAATAATTCAAATATTGTTTCAGAAACTAGATATAAAATAAAACTATATTAGTTGATCTTTATTTAATATTCCATTCAGGTAGCTGATATAAACATGCAAAATAACTTTGCTTAATCATAATACTTTATGCCTTTATTATGATAGGATAGTATAGAGTGGACAATAAGCAAGACGGGATCAGGAAAGATCAGCAAGTTGGGACTCGAACTCGGGTCACCCGAAGCCAATGTCGGCATGCTGCCCACAAGGCTATCGGCACCAACATCAATTAAAATATTTAATAAAATAATGCATTTTGTAGCCTAGTAGTTGTTTTAATTCTACTTTTTGACAATAAGGCTACTTAAATATCAAATTATTATGTTTCAGACACTAGATATCAAATAAAACTATATCAGTTGATCTCTATTTAATATTCCATTCAGGTCGCTTATATAAACATGTCAACTAACTTTCTTTAAACTCCACCGTAACTGAGAAAACTCACCATAGAAGAAGACGATTTACGCTAACGTCCATTTTGCGCTATCATCCACTGCTTTCTGACACATTTGCGAATAAAATGATGCATGGAGTTGATCTTGTGTAGCTGGAAGCATTTGCATTCATGAACTTGCGTAGAGTCTGTTTCGGGTCTCGGTTGATCTGCAGTGTGATCCGTTCACAACTGGATGGATTAAAGTCAATTAACCGGCTCAATTGATGCCCAGAAAGTTTCCCGCCTCATTGTCGTCCCTCACTGCAGCCGAGGAGGAACAAAACACGCCTCTGCCAGCGGCGACACGCTCTTAAGAGTTTAAACAGACTTTTGACTCTTTACATTTCCAGGTTTACGAGACTTCGCCCGGTCGCTGCCTTTCACTGTCGTTCTCTCCGCAAGATTTACACGGTTTCTGCAATTTCAACCTTTCCGATTGATGCTCTCGTGTAATGGTTGGCTGGATGGAAGATGGAAGAATCACGAACCTGATTTTTTTTGTGTAAATAGATTGTAAATTACTTCAGAGGTTTGACACACGACACGGTTCTCAACTTCCACAATTGTGAAACAAGCAAAACCTTCTGGAATGCAGCTTATTTTTTTCCTTTGTTGTCCCCTTTCAACATTTCTTTGGAGAATATAACACTTTGTTGTGAAGAAACTGCTTATTTCTCTACAGTGAGTGGTGTCTTTATTAAGTGTGTGAATCGTTTCAAATCACTATCATGATACCTTGATTCATATAGCACAGACATTACATTCATACATACAATGAAATTGTCCAATTTCCATGGTTCCCAGTCCAAAAAATGTAGTAATACCATAGCAATTTTTTTTATCTTATAGAGACACTTTTTTCATTTCTTTTTTGTAAAGGTGATTTTGCCAGATATTGCCCATGCAAACACTCATGTTTCCTTAAAGGCACAATATGTAAGATTTTTGGATTAAAATATCCAAAAATGATTAGACAAGGGAACAGCTGTTTGGATACATTTATAGGCAGAAAACTAATCACTGTTATATAGCTCAACACGTTTAGTCTTATTGTTTGAATCTCGTTTTCTTGATTATATTAATATGATATTCTAAAATTTATCTATTTTACTGCAATCTGCGACAAGTGTCTCGTAGCAGCCGCCGAGCGAACGCACAGAGTAACGTCTTAACATCATTTTCAACAACTCAAATGTATCTAATATGATAAACAGCGCTGCGTAACCTCATACACCTGACTGGAAGAAGAGGAAGCAGCAACTGCGGCATAATAAAAGTCCCGCTTCTCGCGGGATGCGTTTTGCGCTCGTCTCTCATTAGCAATCGCTCCAGCGGCCTCGTTCAGCTCCAACACCCTGCTTCATACTACAGTAATGTTAAAAATCTCACCCATGACTGATTTCTGCTCGAGTCCCGTCAGATTCTTTTCCCGTGGCTCTGAGGTGAAGACGAGATCTCCCATGATTCCGCGCTCAATCTCGGTGTCATGAAGCTACGCCTTTGTTTTGAATAGGCGACCTCTAGTGGTGAAAAATTACATATTGTGCCTTTAAAGGATTAGTTCGCTTTCAAATTAAAATTTCCTGATAATTTACTCACCCCCATGTCATCCAAGATGTCCATGTCCTTCTCTCTGCCGCTTCAAAGTGTTCTACACTATCCCAGACGAGGAATAAGGGTCTTATCTAGAGAAACCATCGCTCATTTTCAAAAAGAAATTACAAATTCTATACGTTTTAATCATAAATGCTCATCTTGAGCTCTCTACTTCTTCTTCTCTATTAGAATTCCGGCAGTGTAGACACTGCTAAGTGTATTACTGCCCTCCACACGTCAAAGTTTGAACTAAATCGTCATATACAATATGCTAGTGCAAGTATATAACAATTAGTTCAAACTTTGACCTGTGGAGGGCGGTAAAAGAATGCGTAAATAAAATAAAAATAAAAAAATGCGTATGTGCGCAGGCACATATGATGTAGTCAGGGTTGCCAAGTCCGCAGTTTTCCCACACTGTTTCCGCAGGTTGTTTTTCATGTCCGCAGGTTGAAGTGATCCAAAATAAAATTATATTTAGCCCCTGGAATGCGAATTTTACCAGGGGAACCCCACCAAAAAGCAGCTAATTTTGATGTTAAAACCTGGCAACCCTGCTTGGCATGCATAGTGATGGGAGAAACAAAGCTTTTCAAAGCTTTGAATCAATTGAACCAATTTCTTTGCAAAATGATTCTTTGTTTCGAAGCGTTCGAAAGACCACACACTGGTGACCCCTGCTGGTCAAAACAGTGTAAATGCAACAAAAATTCATGCCAAAAATGCATAAAACAGCTTTTACAAATCCATTGCAAACATTTTATTGAACGTATAATCTATCAAATGCAATTAACTAATCATAAATATAATATGTATTATTTTATCAATTTTCTGGGCTTGTTTTGTTTATTATATGGATGGGTCAGCTAAACAGAGACTATTATTATTCCTTTTTAATTATACAAATACCTCATTAAGACGTCTGCAAATGTGTAAAACTCATCAGAGATCCGGTAATAGACACTTTTAGACACTTAAAGGGTTAGTTCACCCAAAAATGAAAATTCTGTCATTTATTACTCACCCTCATGCCGTTTCACACCCGTAAGACCTTCGTTAATCTTCAGAACACAAATTCAGATATTTTTGTTGAGATCCGATGGCTCAGTGAGGCCTGCATCGCCAGCAATGAAATTTCCTCTCTCAAGATCCATTAATGTACTAAAAACATATTTAAATCAGTTCATGTGAGTACAGTGGTTCAATATTAATATTATAGAGCAACGAGAATATTTTTGGTGCGCCAAAAAAACTAAATAACGACTTATTTAGTGCACTGTAAAAAAAATCCCGTTGTTTCTACGGAAAAATACCGGCAGCTGTGGTTACCAGAACAATACTGTAAAAATGACATCAAACCGTAAACATACTTACGGAGTTACATGTGAATTTTACATTTTAAATATGTATATTTAACATTGGATTTCAGTACACTGTAAAAAAAAATCCCAGTAAAATTTACGGTAAAATAACATATTTCATTAACTGATATAATGTTAATTTACCAACCTAATGAAGTACTAATATCTGTTTTGTATCTTTATAATACACTGACAGTCACCAAACCCAGTGGTGATAAGAGTCACATGATGAATCAAAGTTCATCACAAGCAGCTTTTCCACAAACTGAGAAGGACAATACTAATATATAGAAGGTGCACACAGTGTCATTCACACACACACTAAACACCATCATGGTAACATGCATGAAATTTTAAAAATGCAATAAACATTAATTTAACAACATTAGACATTACATAAAACCCTAATGTACATAACTGATTAGAAAAAAATGAGAAAAACTAAGAAGAAACAGAGTTATTTCAACAAAAATATATCAAATGTGAAGTGTCACGCAGGGAATTGTGGGAATGTCAATTTACGTTTTTTCACTGTAAATTTTACAATGAATTGTTATTTTTCACTTTCAAAAACTGTGAATTTAACGGTATTTTACCGTAAAATTACATTAAATGTACCGTTAGATCTATTACAGTTATTCACCGTATATAGTACGGAAACTTTCTGTAAACCAATTAACAGTTTTTAACCGCAGCATTTTTACAGTCTTTTACTGTTAAAATCACGGTCATTTTTTACAGTGTGATAGCCGATTTCAAAACACTGCTTCAGGAAGCTTAGGATCATAAATGAATCAGTGTATCAAATCAGCGGTTCGATACACTGATTCAGTGAATCTGCATGATTCATGGGTTAACAGAGATCGCCCCCCAGTGGTGAACCATTGAAATTTTGAAACGTTTCGAAACAGTTTTGACGTAACGAAGCCTCGTTTACTGAAATCACGTGACTTCGGCAGTTTGAAACACGCTCCGAACCACTGATCCGAAACAAAAGATTCGTAAAGGTTTCGAAGCTTCATGAACCAGTGTTTCAAAATCGTCCATAACTACACTGTAAAAAATCAAAAGTTGAGAAAGCAACTTTTAGGAGTTTAAGGCAGCAAACTTCAGCAGATTTTTGAGTTTTCTCAACTTGTTGTATTCAGTTTATACAACAAAAAGTTGAGAAAACTCAAAAATCTGCTGAAGTTTGTTGCCTTAAACTTTTACGTTTTCTCAACTTCTGATTTTTTACAGTGTAGTGATGCATAATACAGCGTTTTTAGTCATTTTTGCGGAACCGTGTAAATGGGGAATCTGAACAAACTACAAATAAAAAAAAAGTTTTTAGTACGTTTTGTCGTGTAAACGTACCATTAATAATGTAGCGAAGGGGGCGGGGCTATCAGACTTGTGTTGAATGTTGATTGACAAAATAACCTTCATAGAAGTGCATATATACATAGTGTATAGTGCGTCATTTAGGACATAACTCATGTCATCTTATGCTGATATGACAGGAACTCTTCAGCGTTTATCACCGCCTGTCTCTGGTCTCATGCATCTAAACTCTATTCTCGACCCATGAAGAATTTACACAGAGCAGCGGACGAGTCCCGACCTGCAGATACTACACAGATAAACGGCTCTCTCTCTCTATTTTTTACAGTGTTCCTTCCCCTCTATTTGTACTTCCCTGTTACAGCCCAGAATTACCCACAAGCAAACACACACAGACAGAAGCGCAGGAGACGGAGAGGCTAAATAAAGGCAGGCCTGTCGGACACTGCCGGACGAGCCTCGGCTATAATTGTGGTCTAGGAGTCGAGCCAAGGCCTATAAAATCAAATCGCCTTTATAAAAAGAGCTCAGGGTGTGAGAGCAGCATGTCAGCACCACACACAAACACACACCGCCGGCGTGTCTAGCGTGTGAGAGAAATACTTGGCTGAATGTGGTGAAAAATGAGGCTATTTCTAGTATTTCTAGTAATTGGAGCCTGTCTGATGCGACTTGATTCTTTTGGAAGGAAAGTCCACCAAACAAAAAGAAAATATGTTTGCAGCCATTTAGAGTGCAAGACAACTTTAAATGAAGTATTCCTTAGTATTCTAGTAAATGAAGCAAGCACTTAATATTCCATTCAGCATAATTATGCAAAACAACTGCATAATTGTAATGGTATATCAATTAAAATAATTAATAAAATATTCATAGTGCATTTTTTTTTGTATTGTAGCTACTGATTACTTGTTTTATTTCTGCTTTTTGACGATAATTAAATATTTAAATAATTAAAATAAAATAAACATTTCTGTTTTTTATTTTTATAAAAATAATTGAATATTTAATTAAATAAATATTTAAATAAATATTGGTTCAGTTATCAGACACTTAAAAAATAATATCAGATATTAAAATAATTAATAAAATATTCATAGTGCATTTTTTTTGTATTGTAGCTACTGATTACTTGTTTTATTTCTACATTTTGATGATAAATACATATTTAAATAATCAAAATAAAATATAAATTTCTGCTTTTTTGATAAAAATAATTGAATATTTATTAAAATAAATATTTCAATAAATATTGGTTCAGTTATCAGACACTTCAAAAATAATATCAGATATTAAAATAATTGATAAAATATTCATAGTGCATTTATTGTAGCTACTCTAATGATTACTTGTTTTATTTCTGTTTTTTTGACGATAATTAAATATTTAAATAATTAAAATAAAATAAACATTTCTGCATTTTTGATAAAAAATTAATTTAATATTTAATTAAATAAATATTTAAATAAATGTTGGTTCAGTTATCAGACACTTCAAAAATAATATCAGATATTAAAATAATTAATAAAATATTCATAGTGCATTTATTGTAGCTACTCTAATGATTACTTGTTTTATTTCTGCTTTTTGACGATAATTACATAATTAAATAATCAAAATAAAATATAAATTTCTGCTTTTTTTTATAAAAAATAATTGAATATTTAATTAAAGAAATATTTAAAGAAATATTGGTTCAGTTAACAGACACTTAAAAAACAATAATTAATAAAATATTCATAGTGCATTTTTTGTAGCTAGTCTAATGAATACTTGTTTTATTTCTGCTTTTTGACAATAACTGAATATTTAAATAATTAAAATAAAATAAACATTTCTGCTTTTTTGATAAAATAATTGAATATTTAATTAAATAAATATTGGTTCAGTTATCAGACACTTAAAAATAATATCAGATATTAAAATAATTAATAAAAATGAATTAAAAAATAATAAATAACTAAAATAAAATATGAATTTATGCTTTTTTGATAAAAATAATTAAATTTTTAATCAAATAAATACTGGTTCAGTTATCAGACACTTAATAAAAAATAATATCAGAAAGTAACTTATGGGAAACACAGAGAGTTCACATAAAAAAGCAGAAAGAAATGAAGAATGATCATGTTTTTGTAATTAAATGAAAAGAAAAGAATATATATATGGCTTGAACCTCTTACAAAATGATCAGTCTTTATTTGAAACAGTTGAAATAAACTTTAAATACAAATATAAATCATAAAATGCATATTTGTATTCTGCAGGGTGAAAACAATTATTGTATTTTTGTTTTATAATACATGTTTAATTGAGACGTGTAAGAAAATCATCACGTTAAAGTATGGAATTGCAACAATATAACATATTTAACACAAACACAGTAGTTATAATGCGAATATCGATTTTATTTGACATGTACAAATTTAATTGTTTTAACATGCATTTTATTATATTTTAAGAAAAAGTTGAAGAATAACCTAAAATGTTCTCCTAAAATTAGTGCCAAATGTGTCACTGGTCATCATCAAGTGAATATGAAGCAGCTCAGATCATTTAATGAGAGATATTTGAGATCATATTGAGACAAATAGAGAACCTTTTTGCAAAGCTGATTTTGTGTTTTCATGTAAATATATTCTTTAAAAATACAAGTCCAGCCTCTATATTAGTATAAAAATGCCCAAATTTTCCTCGGGGTCAGAGGTCACCCTCAGGCCATTCATCACGCGTGTCATCGTTCCTGAGCAGCTCCAGGATCGATATGAAGTGCCATCATCCCTGACAACTCATCCATACCACAATATTCAGCTCCTGTCATTTCACTGTGTGATTAATCACAAATGCAAATGATGAATAACGAGCAATTAATCGTGACATTCAACCATTAATCTACAGGCTGACATACTGAGGAGTGACAGAGGAAGTTTAGCATCGTGTGGTTATAGAAGTGAATAAATTAGACCGGAAATATCAGCTAAATTATTTTAGATTGTTAGATAGGCCTATTTTCGATGAAGTACGAGCAAAACTAATTGTAGACTATATAAATGTTTTTATATATATATATTAGCCATTAATATAAGAAAACAGACATGAAACAGCAGTCGTTTTACTGCCATAATAAATGTATAAACTGAATAGATTCATATAGACTGTTTATTTGTTAGACAGCCCATAAATATTTTACGTTCTTTATTATTTTTTCTTGAAACAGTAGAGACTTTACATTTGTTTGTTTTTTTATTGAATATTAACAAGAACAGTTTTATAGTTAACAAACAAGAGTGCATATAACCATACATGTCAAGGGTAATATAAAAAACAGAAAATAGAAAACAAAAGAGGAAGAAAAAAAAAAGGCATTTTACATGAAAAAATTGTATATATTAAACAACTGTATAGTTGTTATTGCTTTCAAGTTTTTGCTTTTGGATATTGTCTCTAAATATATTTTAATATCTATTTTAAATTACATTTTTTCCATTCCATTTAAGACTTTACATTTGTCGGGTGTTTCGCTAGTACGCCAACACGCTCATTTGCGTCATCACGCAACGTGCTTACGCAATTCCGTTACGCGCGAAATTTTGAGCGAACAAAACAATCGTCAGAAGATCCGCCGCAGTTCCCGCTTCACACACACAATAACCGACGGAACCGATCGCGATGGCGGAGTTGGGCTGCTACTCTCCCAGCTTTAAAAAACCGTCTGATGTTCTTCGGATGCGACGGAAGCGCGCGCGGAGCGAAGGGCCCAACAGGAGGACGTCGAGTCCGGTGGTGTCGGTGGACGGAGTCCGGCCGTTCTCTCCGGGGCCGCTGTTGAACGCACCGGGCCGCACGAGCGGCGGCGTGAAGCGCAGAAATCCTTTCGCGAACATCGAGAACACGTACAACAGCCCCAAGAAACGAGCTTTATCACACACAGACGGCTGTAACGGCGCTCTGGACGGGAAGAAGGCGGCAGCTGCAGTTCTGGACGGGAAGTTCAGAGAAGAGCTGTTCAGTACCGACCAGCGAACACAACACCAGATAAAGGTACATCACGGTCAACGGTTATTATATTATAACTATATATTTTCATGAGACTGACATTATTTTACCAGTAGGACACTTCAATGTACATGTCAATACCATGATACATCATTTTCCCCATATGTATGTATATGAATAATCATATTGGGGACGTGCCATGATTCATAACCATTAATAATAACAATGTTATATTTTAACTCCGTGTTTCTTTTTCACATAATATTAGTATTTATTGTTTTTATGTTTTTCATCATATTAAATTATATTTTTATATTAATTATTTAATTACATGCGATATTTATAATTTATATATTTTTTGATAAATATTTTACATTTTATTAATATTTCTATTTCTATATTAAAAATAGTGTTATTCTATTTTTATGTAGGTATTTATAGTTTTTTTCAAATAATTTTTATATTTAATTATTTACAGTTATTTACAGTTTATACATATATATATATATATATATATATATATATATATATATATATATATATATATATATACAAAAAAAAAATCATATTTAGGACATGCCAACATAATAACAATGTTGTATTTTAACTGTTATTCACATTTCTTCTTTCTTTTTCATATACTTTTTCACATATTAGTTTTTTTTTATCATATTA